>NW_027593471.1:0-31801 GCF_964213995.1 Mustelus asterias
GTATTATTGTGTGGAGCAGTCAGTGTGTATTATTGTGGAGCAGTCAGTGTGTATTATTGTGTGGAGCAGTCAGTGTGTATTTGTGGAGCAGTCAGTGTGTATTATTGTGGAGCAGTCAGTGTGTATTATTGTGTGGAGCAGTCAGTGTGTTATTGTGGAGCAGTCAGTGTGTATTATTGTGTGGAGCAGTCAGTGTGTATTATTGTGTGGAGCAGTCAGTGTGTATTATTGTGTGGAGCAGTCAGTGTGTATTATTGTGTGGAGCAGTCCAGTGTGTATTATTGTGTGGAGCAGTCAGTGTGTATTATTGTGGAGCAGTCAGTGTGTATTATTGTGTGGAGCAGTCAGTGTGTATTATTGTGTGGGAGCAGTCACTGTGTATTATTGTGGAGCAGTCAGTGTGTATTGTGTGGAGCAGTCAGTGTGTATTATTGTGTGGAGCAGTCAGTGTGTATTATTGTGTGGAGCAGTCAGTGTGTATTATTGTGTGGAGCAGTCAGTGTGTATTATTGTGTGGGGCAGTCAGTGTGTATTATTGTGGAGCAGTCAGTGTGTATATTGTGTGGAGCAGTCAGTGTGTATTATTGTTGGAGCAGTCAGTGTGTATTATTGTGTGGAGCAGTCAGTGTGTATTATTGTGGAGCAGTCAGTGTGTATTATTGTGGGGCAGTCAGTGTGTATTATTGTGTGGAGCAGTCAGTGTGTATTATTGTGTGGAGCAGTCAGTGTGTATTATTGTGTGGAGCAGTCAGTGTGTATTATTGTGTGGAGCAGTCAGTGTGTATTATTGTGTGGAGCAGTCAGTGTGTATTATTGTGTGGAGCAGTCAGTGTGTATTATTGTGTGGAGCAGTCAGTGTGTATTATTGTGTGGAGCAGTCAGTGTGTATTATTGTGGAGCAGTCAGTGTGTATTATTGTGGAGCAGTCAGTGTGTATTATTGTGTGGAGCAGTCAGTGTGTATTATTGTGTGGAGCAGTCAGTGTGTATTATTGTGGAGCAGTCAGTGTGTATTATTGTGGAGCAGTCAGTGTGTATTATTGTGTGGAGCAGTCAGTGTGTATTATTGTGGAGCAGTCAGTGTGTATTGTGTGGAGCAGTCAGTGTGTATTATTGTGTGGAGCAGTCAGTGTGTATTATTGTGTGGAACAGTCAGTGTGTATTATTGTGTGGAGCAGTCAGTGTGTATTATTGTGTGGAGCAGTCAGTGTGTATTATTGTGTGGAGCAGTCAGTGTGTATTATTGTGTGGAGCAGTCAGTGTGTATTATTGTGGAGCAGTCAGTGTGTATTATTGTGTGGAACAGTCAGTGTGTATTATTGTGGGGCAGTCAGTGTGTATTATTGTGTGGAGCAGTCAGTGTGTATTATTGTGTGGAGCAGTCAGTGTGTATTATTGTGGAGCAGTCAGTGTGTATTATTGTGTGGAGCAGTCAGTGTGTATTATTGTGTGGAGCACTCAGTGTGTATTATTGTGTGGAGCAGTCAGTGTGTATTATTGTGTGGAGCAGTCAGTGTGTATTATTGTGTGGAGCAGTCAGTGTGTATTATTGTGGAGCAGTCAGTGTGTATTATTGTGGAGCAGTCAGTGTGTATTATTGTGTGGAGCAGTCAGTGTGTATTATTGTGTGGAGCAGTCAGTGTGTATTATTGTGGAGCAGTCAGTGAGTATTGTGTGGAGCAGTCAGTGTGTATTATTGTGTGGAGCAGTCAGTGTGTATTATTGTGTGGAGCAGTCAGTGTGTATTATTGTGTGGAGCAGTCAGTGTGTATTATTGTGGAGCAGTCAGTGTGTATTATTGTGTGGAGCAGTCAGTGTGTATTATTGTGTGGGGCAGTCAGTGTGTATTATTGTGGAGCAGTCAGTGAGTATTGTGTGGAGCAGTCAGTGTGTATTATTGTGTGGAGCAGTCAGTGTGTATTATTGTGTGGAGCAGTCAGTGTGTATTATTGTGTGGAGCAGTCAGTGTGTATTATTGTGTGGGGCAGTTAGTGTGTATTATTGTGGAGCAGTCAGTGTGTATTGTGTGGAGCAGTCAGTGTGTATTATTGTGTGGAGCAGTCAGTGTGTATTATTGTGTGGAGCAGTCAGTGTGTATTATTGTGTGGAGCAGTCAGTGTGTATTATTGTGTGGGGCAGTTAGTGTGTATTATTGTGTGGGGCAGTTAGTGTGTATTATTGTGGAGCAGTCAGTGTGTATTGTGTGGAGCAGTCAGTGTGTATTATTGTGTGGAGCAGTCAGTGTGTATTATTGTGTGGAGCAGTCAGTGTGTATTATTGTGTGGAGCAGTCAGTGTGTATTATTGTGTGGAGCAGTCAGTGTGTATTATTGTGGAGCAGTCAGTGAGTATTATTGTGTGGAGCAGTCAGTGTGTATTGTTGTGGAGCAGTCAGTGTGTATTATTGTGGAGCAGTCAGTGTGTATTATTGTGTGGAGCAGTCAGTGTGTATTATTGTGTGGAGCAGTCAGTGTGTATTATTGTGTGGAGCAGTCAGTGTGTATTATTGTGGAGCAGTCCGTGTGTATTATTGTGTGGAGCAGTCAGTGTGTATTATTGTGTGGAACAGTCAGTGTGTATTATTGTGGAGCAGTCAGCGTGTATTATTGTGAGGAGCAGTCAGTGTGTATTATTGTGAGGAGCAGTCAGTGTGTATTATTGTGGAGCAGTCAGTGTGTATTGTGTGGAGCAGTCAGTGTGTATTATTGTGTGGAGCAGTCAGTGTGTATTATTGTGTGGAGCAGTCAGTGTGTATTATTGTGTGGAGCAGTCAGTGAGTATTGTGTGGAGCAGTCAGTGTGTATTATTGTGTGGAGCAGTCAGTGTGTTTTATTGTGTGGAGCAGTCAGTGTGTATTATTGTGTGGAGCAGTCAGTGTGTATTATTGTGTGGAGCAGTCAGTGTGTATTATTGTGTGGAGCAGTCAGTGTGTATTATTGTGTGGAGCAGTCAGTGTATATTATTGTGGAGCAGTCAGTGTGTATTATTGTGTGGAGCAGTCAGTGTGTATTATTGTGTGGAGCAGTCAGTGTGTTTTATTGTGTGGAGCAGTCAGTGTGTATTATTGTGTGGAGCAGTCAGTGTGTATTATTGTGGAGCAGTCAGTGTGTATTATTGTGGAGCAGTCAGTGTGTATTATTGTGTGGAGCAGTCAGTGTGTATTATTGTGGAGCAGTCAGTGTGTATTATTGTGTGGGGCAGTCAGTGTGTATTATTGTGGAGCAGTCAGTGTGTATTATTGTGTGGAGCAGTCAGTGTGTATTATTGTGTGGAGCAGTCAGTGTGTATTATTGTGTGGAGCAGTCAGTGTGTTTTATTGTGTGGAGCAGTCAGTGTGTATTATTGTGTGGAGCAGTCAGTGTGTATTATTGTGGAGCAGTCAGTGTGTATTATTGTGGAGCAGTCAGTGTGTATTATTGTGTGGAGCAGTCAGTGTGTATTATTGTGGAGCGGTCAGTGTGTATTATTGTGTGGGGCAGTCAGTGTGTATTATTGTGGAGCAGTCAGTGTGTATTATTGTGTGGGGCAGTCAGTGTGTATTATTGTGGAGCAGTCAGTGTGTATTATTGTGTGGAGCAGTCAGTGTGTATTATTGTGTGGAGCAGTCAGTGTGTATTATTGTGTGGAGCAGTCAGTGTGTATTATTGTGTGGAGCAGTCAGTGTGTTTTATTGTGTGGAGCAGTCAGTGTGTATTATTGTGTGGAGCAGTCAGTGTGTATTATTGTGGAGCAGTCAGTGTGTATTATTGTGGAGCAGTCAGTGTGTATTATTGTGTGGAGCAGTCAGTGTGTATTATTGTGGAGCAGTCAGTGTGTATTATTGTGGAGCAGTCAGTGTGTATTATTGTGGAGCAGTCAGTGTGTATTATTGTGGAGCAGTCAGTGTGTATTATTGTGGAGCAGTCAGTGTGTATTATTGTGTGGAGCAGTCAGTGTGTATTATTGTGGAGCAGTCAGTGTGTATTATTGTGTGGAGCAGTCAGTGTGTATTATTGTGGAGCAGTCAGTGTGTATTATTGTGTGGAGCAGTCAGTGTGTATTTTGTGGAGCAGTCAGTGTGTATTATTGTGGAGCAGTCAGTGTGTATTATTGTGTGGAGCAGTCAGTGTGTATTATTGTGTGGAGCAGTCAGTGTGTATTATTGTGTGGAGCAGTCAGTGTGTATTATTGTGTGGAGCAGTCAGTGTGTATTATTGTGGAGCAGTCAGTGTGTATTATTGTGTGGAGCAGTCAGTGTGTATTATTGTGTGGAGCACTCAGTGTGTATTATTGTGTGGAGCAGTCAGTGTGTATTATTGTGTGGAGCAGTCAGTGTGTATTATTGTGTGGAGCAGTCAGTGTGTATTATTGTGGAGCAGTCAGTGTGTATTATTGTGGAGCAGTCAGTGTGTATTATTGTGTGGAGCAGTCAGTGTGTATTATTGTGTGGGGCAGTCACTGTGTATTATTGTGGAGCAGTCAGTGAGTATTGTGTGGAGCAGTCAGTGTGTATTATTGTGTGGAGCAGTCAGTGTGTATTATTGTGTGGAGCAGTCAGTGTGTATTATTGTGTGGAGCAGTCAGTGTGTATTATTGTGTGGGGCAGTCAGTGTGTATTATTGTGGAGCAGTCAGTGTGTATTGTGTGGAGCAGTCAGTGTGTATTATTGTGTGGAGCAGTCAGTGTGTATTATTGTGTGGAGCAGTCAGTGTGTATTATTGTGTGGAGCAGTCAGTGTGTATTATTGTGTGGGGCAGTTAGTGTGTATTATTGTGTGGGGCAGTTAGTGTGTATTATTGTGGAGCAGTCAGTGTGTATTGTGTGGAGCAGTCAGTGTGTATTATTGTGTGGAGCAGTCAGTGTGTATTATTGTGTGGAGCAGTCAGTGTGTATTATTGTGTGGAGCAGTCAGTGTGTATTATTGTGTGGAGCAGTCAGTGTGTATTATTGTGTGGGGCAGTCAGTGTGTATTATTGTGGAGCAGTCAGTGTGTATTGTGTGGAGCAGTCAGTGTGTATTATTGTGTGGAGCAGTCAGTGTGTATTATTGTGTGGAGCAGTCAGTGTGTATTATTGTGTGGAGCAGTCAGTGTGTATTATTGTGTGGGGCAGTTAGTGTGTATTATTGTGGAGCAGTCAGTGTGTATTGTGTGGAGCAGTCAGTGTGTATTATTGTGGAGCAGTCAGTGTGTATTATTGTGTGGAGCAGTCAGTGTGTATTATTGTGGAGCAGTCAGTGTGTATTATTGTGTGGGGCAGTCAGTGTGTATTATTGTGTGGAGCAGTCAGTGTGTATTATTGTGTGGAGCAGTCGGTGTGTATTATTGTGGAGCAGTCAGTGTGTATGATTGTGTGGGGCAGTCAGTGTGTATTATTGTGGAGCAGTCAGTGTGTATTATTGTGTGGAGCAGTCAGTGTGTATTATTGTGTGGAGCAGTCAGTGTGTATTATTGTGGAGCAGTCAGTGTGTATTATTGTGTGGAGCAGTCAGTGTGTATTATTGTGAGGAGCACTCAGTGTGTATTGTGTGGAGCAGTCAGTGTGTATTATTGTGTGGAGCAGTCAGTGTGTATTATTGTGTGGAGCAGTCAGTGTGTATTATTGTGTGGAGCAGTCAGTGTGTATTATTGTGTGGAGCACTCAGTGTGTATTGTGTGGAGCAGTCAGTGTGTATTATTGTGTGGAGCAGTCAGTGTGTATTATTGTGGAGCAGTCAGTGTGTATTATTGTGTGGAGCAGTCAGTGTGTATTATTGTGTGGAGCAGTCAGTGTGTATTATTGTGTGGAGCAGTCAGTGTGTATTATTGTGTGGACCAGTCAGTGTGTATTATTGTGAGGAGCAGTCAGTGTGTATTATTGTGTGGAGCAGTCAGTGTGTATTGTGTGGAACAGTCAGTGTGTATTATTGTGTGGAGCAGTCAGTGTGTATTATTCTGTGGAGCAGTCAGTGTGTATTATTGTCGAGCAGTCAGTGTGTATTATTGTCGAGCAGTCAGTGTGTATTATTGTGTGGAGCAGTCAGTGTGTATTGTGTGGAGCAGTCAGTGTGTATTATTGTGGAGCAGTCAGTGTGTATTATTGTGTGGAGCAGTCAGTGTGTATTATTGTGTGGAGCAGTCAGTGTGTATTATTGTGGAGCAGTCAGTGTGTATTATTGTGTGGAGCAGTCAGTGTGTTTTATTGTGTGGAGCAGTCAGTGTGTATTATTGTGTGGAGCAGTCAGTGTGTATTATTGTGTGGGGCAGTCAGTGGGTATTATTGTGGAGCAGTCAGTGTGTATTGTGTGGAGCAGTCAGTGTGTATTATTGTGTGGAGTAGTCAGTGTGTATTATTGTGGAGCAGTCAGTGTGTATTATTGTGGAGCAGTCAGTGTGTATTATTGTGTGGGGCAGTCAGTGTGTATTATTGTGCAGAGCAGTCAGTGTGTATTATTGTGTGGAGCAGTCGGTGTGTATTATTGTGTGGAGCAGTCAGTGTGTTTTATTGTGTGGAGCAGTCAGTGTGTATTATTGTGTGGAGCAGTCAGTGTGTATTATTGTGTGGAGCAGTCAGTGTGTATTATTGTGTGGAGCAGTCAGTGTGTATTATTGTGGAGCAGTCAGTGTGTATTATTGTGTGGAGCAGTCAGTGTGTATTATTGTGTGGAGCAGTCAGTGTGTATTATTGTGTGGAGCAGTCAGTGTGTATTATTGTGTGGAACAGTCAGTGTGTATTATTGTGGAGCAGTCAGTGTGTATTATTGTGTGGAGGAGTCAGTGTGTATTATTGTGTGGGGCAGTCAGTGTGTATTATTGTGGAGCAGTCAGTGTGTATTATTGTGGAGCAGTCAGTGTGTATTATTGTGTGGAGCAGTCAGTGTGTATTATTGTGTGGAACAGTTAGTGTGTATTATTGTGGAGCAGTCAGTGTGTATTGTGTGGAGCAGTCAGTGTGTATTGTGTGGAGCAGTCAGTGTGTATTATTGTGGAGCAGTCAGTGTGTATTATTGTGGAGCAGTCAGTGTGTATTGTGTGGAGCAGTCAGTGTGTATTATTGTGTGGGGCAGTCAGTGTGTATTATTGTGGAGCAGTCAGTGTGTATTATTGTGTGGGGCAGTCAGTGTGTATTATTGTGGAGCAGTCAGTGTGTATTATTGTGTGGAGCAGTCAGTGTGTATTATTGTGTGGAGCAGTCAGTGTGTATTATTGTGTGGAGCAGTCAGTGTGTATTATTGTGTGGAGCAGTCAGTGTGTTTTATTGTGTGGAGCAGTCAGTGTGTATTATTGTGTGGAGCAGTCAGTGTGTATTATTGTGGAGCAGTCAGTGTGTATTATTGTGGAGCAGTCAGTGTGTATTATTGTGTGGAGCAGTCAGTGTGTATTATTGTGGAGCATTCAGTGTGTATTATTGTGGAGCAGTCAGTGTGTATTATTGTGGAGCAGTCAGTGTGTATTATTGTGGAGCAGTCAGTGTGTATTATTGTGGAGCAGTCAGTGTGTATTATTGTGTGGAGCAGTCAGTGTGTATTATTGTGGAGCAGTCAGTGTGTATTATTGTGTGGAGCAGTCAGTGTGTATTATTGTGGAGCAGTCAGTGTGTATTATTGTGTGGAGCAGTCAGTGTGTATTTTGTGGAGCAGTCAGTGTGTATTATTGTGGAGCAGTCAGTGTGTATTATTGTGTGGAGCAGTCAGTGTGTATTATTGTGTGGAGCAGTCAGTGTGTATTATTGTGTGGAGCAGCCAGTGTGTATTATTGTGTGGAGCAGTCAGTGTGTATTATTGTGGAGCAGTCCAGTCAGTTGTGGTATTGTAAATTGCTGTGGAGCAGTCAGTGGTGTATTATTGCTGTGGAGCCACTCAGTGTGTATTATTGTGTGGACACTGTGTATGTGTGGAGCAATCAGTGTGTATTATTGTGTGGAGCAGTCAGTGTGTATTATTGGTGTGGAGCAGTCTGTGGTTGGAGCAGTCAGTGTGTTTATTGTGTGGAGCAGTCAGTGTGTATTATTGTGTGGGGCAGTCACTGTGTATTATTGTGGAGCAGTCAGTGAGTATTGTGTGGAGCAGTCAGTGTGTATTATTGTGTGGAGCAGTCAGTGTGTATTATTGTGTGGAGCAGTCAGTGTGTATTATTGTGTGGAGCAGTCAGTGTGTATTATTGTGTGGGGCAGTTAGTGTGTATTATTGTGGAGCGGTCAGTGTGTATTGTGTGGAGCAGTCAGTGTGTATTATTGTGTGGAGCAGTCAGTGTGTATTATTGTGTGGAGCAGTCAGTGTGTATTATTGTGTGGAGCAGTCAGTGTGTATTATTGTGTGGGGCAGTTAGTGTGTATTATTGTGTGGGGCAGTTAGTGTGTATTATTGTGGAGCAGTCAGTGTGTATTGTGTGGAGCAGTCAGTGTGTATTATTGTGTGGAGCAGTCAGTGTGTATTATTGTGTGGAGCAGTCAGTGTGTATTATTGTGTGGAGCAGTCAGTGTGTATTATTGTGTGGAGCAGTCAGTGTGTATTATTGTGTGGGGCAGTCAGTGTGTATTATTGTGGAGCAGTCAGTGTGTATTGTGTGGAGCAGTCAGTGTGTATTATTGTGTGGAGCAGTCAGTGTGTATTATTGTGTGGAGCAGTCAGTGTGTATTATTGTGTGGAGCAGTCAGTGTGTATTATTGTGTGGGGCAGTTAGTGTGTATTATTGTGGAGCAGTCAGTGTGTATTGTGTGGAGCAGTCAGTGTGTATTATTGTGGAGCAGTCAGTGTGTATTATTGTGTGGAGCAGTCAGTGTGTATTATTGTGGAGCAGTCAGTGTGTATTATTGTGTGGGGCAGTCAGTGTGTATTATTGTGTGGAGCAGTCAGTGTGTATTATTGTGTGGAGCAGTCGGTGTGTATTATTGTGGAGCAGTCAGTGTGTATGATTGTGTGGGGCAGTCAGTGTGTATTATTGTGGAGCAGTCAGTGTGTATTATTGTGTGGAGCAGTCAGTGTGTATTATTGTGTGGAGCAGTCAGTGTGTATTATTGTGGAGCAGTCAGTGTGTATTATTGTGTGGAGCAGTCAGTGTGTATTATTGTGAGGAGCACTCAGTGTGTATTGTGTGGAGCAGTCAGTGTGTATTATTGTGTGGAGCAGTCAGTGTGTATTATTGTGTGGAGCAGTCAGTGTGTATTATTGTGTGGAGCAGTCAGTGTGTATTATTGTGTGGAGCACTCAGTGTGTATTGTGTGGAGCAGTCAGTGTGTATTATTGTGTGGAGCAGTCAGTGTGTATTATTGTGGAGCAGTCAGTGTGTATTATTGTGTGGAGCAGTCAGTGTGTATTATTGTGTGGAGCAGTCAGTGTGTATTATTGTGTGGAGCAGTCAGTGTGTATTATTGTGTGGACCAGTCAGTGTGTATTATTGTGAGGAGCAGTCAGTGTGTATTATTGTGTGGAGCAGTCAGTGTGTATTGTGTGGAGCAGTCAGTGTGTATTATTGTGTGGAGCAGTCAGTGTGTATTATTCTGTGGAGCAGTCAGTGTGTATTATTGTCGAGCAGTCAGTGTGTATTATTGTCGAGCAGTCAGTGTGTATTATTGTGTGTAGCAGTCAGTGTGTATTGTGTGGAGCAGTCAGTGTGTATTATTGTGGAGCAGTCAGTGTGTATTATTGTGTGGAGCAGTCAGTGTGTATTATTGTGTGGAGCAGTCAGTGTGTATTATTGTGGAGCAGTCAGTGTGTATTATTGTGTGGAGCAGTCAGTGTGTTTTATTGTGTGGAGCAGTCAGTGTGTATTATTGTGTGGAGCAGTCAGTGTGTATTATTGTGTGGGGCAGTCAGTGGGTATTATTGTGGAGCAGTCAGTGTGTATTGTGTGGAGCAGTCAGTGTGTATTATTGTGTGGAGTAGTCAGTGTGTATTATTGTGGAGCAGTCAGTGTGTATTATTGTGGAGCAGTCAGTGTGTATTATTGTGTGGGGCAGTCAGTGTGTATTATTGTGCAGAGCAGTCAGTGTGTATTATTGTGTGGAGCAGTCGGTGTGTATTATTGTGTGGAGC
Source organism: Mustelus asterias (assembly GCF_964213995.1). Lineage (NCBI taxonomy): Eukaryota > Metazoa > Chordata > Chondrichthyes > Carcharhiniformes > Triakidae > Mustelus > Mustelus asterias. Next base: position 9,989 of record NW_027593471.1, read on the forward strand.
AGTCAGTGTGTTTTATTGTGTGGAGCAGTCAGTGTGTATTATTGTGTGGAGCAGTCAGTGTGTATTATTGTGTGGAGCAGTCAGTGTGTATTATTGTGTGGAGCAGTCAGTGTGTATTATTGTATGGAGCAGTCAGTGTGTATTATTGTGTGGAGCAGTCAGTGTGTATTATTGTGTGGAGCAGTCAGTGTGTATTATTGTGGAGCAGTCAGTGTGTATTATTGTGTGGAGCAGTCAGTGTGTATTATTGTGTGGAGCAGTCAGTGTGTATTATTGTGTGGAGCAGTCAGTGTGTATTATTGTGTGGAACAGTCAGTGTGTATTATTGTGGAGCAGTCAGTGTGTATTATTGTGTGGAGGAGTCAGTGTGTATTGTTGTGTGGGGCAGTCAGTGTGTATTATTGTGGAGCAGTCAGTGTGTATTATTGTGGAGCAGTCAGTGTGTATTATTGTGTGGAGCAGTCAGTGTGTATTATTGTGTGGAACAGTTAGTGTGTATTATTGTGGAGCAGTCAGTGTGTATTGTGTGGAGCAGTCAGTGTGTATTGTGTGGAGCAGTCAGTGTGTATTATTGTGGAGCAGTCAGTGTGTATTATTGTGGAGCAGTCAGTGTGTATTATTGTGTGGAGCAGTCAGTGTGTATTATTGTGTGGAACAGTCAGTGTGTATTATTGTGTGGAGCAGTCAGTGTGTATTATTGTGGGGCAGTCAGTGTGTATTATTGTGTGGAGCAGTCAGTGTGTATTGTGTGGAGCAGTCAGTGTGTATTATTGTGTGGAACAGTCAGTGTGTATTATTGTGGAACAGTCAGTGTGTATTATTGTGTGGAGCAGTCAGTGTGTATTATTGTGTGGAGCAGTCAGTGTGTATTATTGCGTGGAGCAGTCAGTGTGTATTATTGTGTGGAGCAGTCAGTGTGTATTATTGTGTGGAGCAGTCAGTGTGTATTGTGTGGAGCAGTCAGTGTGTATTATTGTGTGGAACAGTCAGTGTGTATTATTGTGGAGCAGTCAGTGTGTATTATTGTGTGGAGCAGTCAGTGTGTATTATTGTGGAGCAGTCAGTGTGTATTATTGTGTGGGGCAGTCAGTGTGTATTATTGTGTGGAGCAGTCAGTGTGTATTATTGTGTGGGGCAGTCAGTGTGTATTATTGTGTGGAGCAGTCAGTGTGTATTGTTGTGTGGAGCAGTCAGTGTGTTTTATTGTGTGGAGCAGTCAGTGTGTATTATTGTGGAGCAGTCAGTGTGTATTATTGTGGAGCAGTCAGTGTGTATTATTGTGTGGAGCAGTCAGTGTGTATTATTGTGGAGCAGTCAGTGTGTATTATTGTGTGGAGCAGTCAGTGTGTATTTTGTGGAGCAGTCAGTGTGTATTATTGTGGAGCAGTCAGTGTGTATTATTGTGTGGAGCAGTCAGTGTGTATTATTGTGTGGAGCAGTCAGTGTGTATTATTGTGTGGGGCAGTCAGTGTGTATTATTGTGTGGAGCAGTCAGTGTGTATTATTGTGTGGGGCAGTCAGTGTGTATTATTGTGTGGAGCAGTCAGTGTGTATTATTGTGGAGCAGTCAGTGTGTATTATTGTGTGGAGCAGTCAGTGTGTATTATTGTGTGGAGCACTCAGTGTGTGTTATTGTGTGGAGCAGTCAGTGTGTATTATTGTGTGGAGCAGTCAGTGTGTATTATTGTGGAGCAGTCAGTGTATATTATTGTGGAGCAGTCAGTGTGTATTATTGTGTGGAGCAGCCAGTGTGTATTATTGTGGAGCAGTCAGTGTGTATTATTGTGTGGAGCAGTCAGTGTGTATTATTGTGTGGAGCAGTCAGTGTGTATTATTGTGGAGCAGTCAGTGAGTATTGTGTGGAGCAGTCAGTGTGTATTATTGTGTGGAGCAGTCAGTGTGTATTATTGTGTGGAGCAGTCAGTGTGTATTGTGTGGAGCAGTCAGTGTGTATTATTGTGTGGAGCAGTCAGTGTGTATTATTGTGTGGAGCAGTCAGTGTGTAGTATTGTGTGGAGCAGTCAGTGTGTATTATTGTGTGCGGCAGTTAGTGTGTATTATTGTGTGGGGCAGTTAGTGTTTATTATTGTGGAGCAGTCAGTGTGTATTGTGTGGAGCAGTCAGTGTGTATTATTGTGTGGAGCAGACAGTGTGTATTATTGTGTGGAGCAGTCAGTGTGTATTATTGTGTGGAGCAGTCAGTGTGTATTGTTGTGTGGAGCAGTCAGTGTGTATTATTGTGTGGGGCAGTCAGTGTGTATTATTGTGGAGCAGTCAGTGTGTATTGTGTGGAGCAGTCAGTGTGTATTATTGTGTGGAGCAGTCAGTGTGTATTATTGTGTGGAGCAGTCGGTGTGTATTATTGTGGAGCAGTCAGTGTGTATTATTGTGTGGAGCAGTCAGTGTGTATTATTGTGGAGCAGTCAGTGTGTATTATTGTGTGGAGCAGTCAGTGTGTATTATTGTGGAGCAGTCAGTGTGTATTATTGTGTGGAGCAGTCAGTGTGTATTATTGTGGAGCAGTCAGTGTGTATTATTGTGTGGGGCAGTCAGTGTGTATTATTGTGTGGAGCAGTCAGTGTGTATTATTGTGTGGAGCAGTCGGTGTGTATTATTGTGGAGCAGTCAGTGTGTATTATTGTGTGGAGCAGTCAGTGTGTATTATTGTGTGGAGCAGTCAGTGTGTATTATTGTGTGGAGCAGTCAGTGTATATTATTGTGGAGCAGTCAGTGTGTATTATTGTGTGGAGCAGTCAGTGTGTATTATTGTGTGGGGCAGTCAGTGTGTATTATTGTGGAGCAGTCAGTGAGTATTGTGTGGAGCAGTCAGTGTGTATTATTGTGTGGAGCAGTCAGTGTGTATTATTGTGTGGAGCAGTCAGTGTGTATTATTGTGTGGAGCAGTCAGTGTGTATTATTGTGTGGGGCAGTTAGTGTGTATTATTGTGGAGCAGTCAGTGTGTATTGTGTGGAGCAGTCAGTGTGTATTATTGTGTGGAGCAGTCAGTGTGTATTATTGTGTGGAGCAGTCAGTGTGTATTATTGTGTGGAGCAGTCAGTGTGTATTATTGTGTGGGGCAGTTAGTGTGTATTATTGTGTGGGGCAGTTAGTGTGTATTATTGTGGAGCAGTCAGTGTGTATTGTGTGGAGCAGTCAGTGTGTATTATTGTGTGGAGCAGACAGTGTGTATTATTGTGTGGAGCAGTCAGTGTGTATTATTGTGTGGAGCAGTCAGTGTGTATTGTTGTGTGGAGCAGTCAGTGTGTATTATTGTGTGGGGCAGTCAGTGTGTATTATTGTGGAGCAGTCAGTGTGTATTGTGTGGAGCAGTCAGTGTGTATTATTGTGTGGAGCAGTCAGTGTGTATTATTGTGTGGAGCAGTCGGTGTGTATTATTGTGGAGCAGTCAGTGTGTATTATTGTGTGGGGCAGTCAGTGTGTATTATTGTGTGGAGCAGTCAGTGTGTATTATTGTGTGGAGCAGTCGGTGTGTATTATTGTGGAGCAGTCAGTGTGTATTATTGTGTGGAGCAGTCAGTGTGTATTATTGTGTGGAGCAGTCAGTGTGTATTATTGTGTGGAGCAGTCAGTGTGTATTATTGTGTGGAGCAGTCGGTGTGTATTATTGTGGAGCAGTCAGTGTGTATTATTGTGTGGGGCAGTCAGTGTGTATTATTGTGTGGAGCAGTCAGTGTGTATTATTGTGTGGAGCAGTCGGTGTGTATTATTGTGGAGCAGTCAGTGTGTATTATTGTGTGGAGCAGTCAGTGTGTATTATTGTGTGGAGCAGTCAGTGTGTATTATTGTGTGGAGCAGTCAGTGTGTATTATTGTGTGGAGCAGTCGGTGTGTATTATTGTGGAGCAGTCAGTGTGTATTATTGTGTGGAGCAGTCAGTGTGTATTATTGTGTGGAGCAGTCAGTGTGGATTATTGTGGAGCAGTCAGTGTGTATTATTGTGTGGAGCAGTCAGTGTGTATTATTGTGAGGAGCAGTCAGTGTGTATTATTGTGTGGAGCAGTCAGTGTGTATTATTGTGGAGCAGTCAGTGTGTATTATTGTGTGGAGCAGTCTGTGTGTATTATTGTGGAGCAGTCAGTGTGTATTATTGTGTGGAGCAGTCAGTGTGTATTATTGTGAGGAGCAGTCAGTGTGTATTATTGTGTGGAGCAGTCAGTGTGTATTGTGTGGAGCAGTCAGTGTGTATTATTGTGTGGAGCAGTCAGTGTGTATTATTCTGTGGAGCAGTCAGTGTGTATTATTGTGTGGAGCAGTCAGTGTGTATTATTGTGTGGACCAGTCAGTGTGTATTATTGTGAGGAGCAGTCAGTGTGTATTATTGTGTGGAGCAGTCAGTGTGTATTGTGTGGAGCAGTCAGTGTGTATTATTGTGTGGAGCAGTCAGTGTGTATTATTCTGTGGAGCAGTCAGTGTGTATTATTGTCGAGCAGTCAGTGTGTATTATTGTCGAGCAGTCAGTGTGTATTATTGTGTGGAGCAGTCAGTGTGTATTGTGTGGAGCAGTCAGTGTGTATTATTGTGGAGCAGTCAGTGTGTATTATTGTGTGGAGCAGTCAGTGTGTATTATTGTGTGGAGCAGTCAGTGTGTATTATTGTGGAGCAGTCAGTGTGTATTATTGTGTGGAGCAGTCAGTGTGTTTTATTGTGTGGAGCAGTCAGTGTGTATTATTGTGTGGAGCAGTCAGTGTGTATTATTGTGTGGGGCAGTCAGTGGGTATTATTGTGGAGCAGTCAGTGTGTATTGTGTGGAGCAGTCAGTGTGTATTATTGTGTGGAGTAGTCAGTGTGTATTATTGTGGAGCAGTCAGTGTGTATTATTGTGGAGCAGTCAGTGTGTATTATTGTGTGGGGCAGTCAGTGTGTATTATTGTGCAGAGCAGTCAGTGTGTATTATTGTGTGGAGCAGTCGGTGTGTATTATTGTGTGGAGCAGTCAGTGTGTTTTATTGTGTGGAGCAGTCAGTGTGTATTATTGTGTGGAGCAGTCAGTGTGTATTATTGTGTGGAGCAGTCAGTGTGTATTATTGTGTGGAGCAGTCAGTGTGTATTATTGTATGGAGCAGTCAGTGTGTATTATTGTGTGGAGCAGTCAGTGTGTATTATTGTGTGGAGCAGTCAGTGTGTATTATTGTGGAGCAGTCAGTGTGTATTATTGTGTGGAGCAGTCAGTGTGTATTATTGTGTGGAGCAGTCAGTGTGTATTATTGTGTGGAGCAGTCAGTGTGTATTATTGTGTGGAACAGTCAGTGTGTATTATTGTGGAGCAGTCAGTGTGTATTATTGTGTGGAGGAGTCAGTGTGTATTGTTGTGTGGGGCAGTCAGTGTGTATTATTGTGGAGCAGTCAGTGTGTATTATTGTGGAGCAGTCAGTGTGTATTATTGTGTGGAGCAGTCAGTGTGTATTATTGTGTGGAACAGTTAGTGTGTATTATTGTGGAGCAGTCAGTGTGTATTGTGTGGAGCAGTCAGTGTGTATTGTGTGGAGCAGTCAGTGTGTATTATTGTGGAGCAGTCAGTGTGTATTATTGTGGAGCAGTCAGTGTGTATTATTGTGTGGAGCAGTCAGTGTGTATTATTGTGTGGAACAGTCAGTGTGTATTATTGTGTGGAGCAGTCAGTGTGTATTATTGTGGGGCAGTCAGTGTGTATTATTGTGTGGAGCAGTCAGTGTGTATTGTGTGGAGCAGTCAGTGTGTATTATTGTGTGGAACAGTCAGTGTGTATTATTGTGGAACAGTCAGTGTGTATTATTGTGTGGAGCAGTCAGTGTGTATTATTGTGTGGAGCAGTCAGTGTGTATTATTGCGTGGAGCAGTCAGTGTGTATTATTGTGTGGAGCAGTCAGTGTGTATTATTGTGTGGAGCAGTCAGTGTGTATTGTGTGGAGCAGTCAGTGTGTATTATTGTGTGGAACAGTCAGTGTGTATTATTGTGGAGCAGTCAGTGTGTATTATTGTGTGGAGCAGTCAGTGTGTATTATTGTGGAGCAGTCAGTGTGTATTATTGTGTGGGGCAGTCAGTGTGTATTATTGTGTGGAGCAGTCAGTGTGTATTATTGTGTGGGGCAGTCAGTGTGTATTATTGTGTGGAGCAGTCAGTGTGTATTGTTGTGTGGAGCAGTCAGTGTGTTTTATTGTGTGGAGCAGTCAGTGTGTATTATTGTGGAGCAGTCAGTGTGTATTATTGTGGAGCAGTCAGTGTGTATTATTGTGTGGAGCAGTCAGTGTGTATTATTGTGGAGCAGTCAGTGTGTATTATTGTGTGGAGCAGTCAGTGTGTATTTTGTGGAGCAGTCAGTGTGTATTATTGTGGAGCAGTCAGTGTGTATTATTGTGTGGAGCAGTCAGTGTGTATTATTGTGTGGAGCAGTCAGTGTGTATTATTCTGTGGGGCAGTCAGTGTGTATTATTGTGTGGAGCAGTCAGTGTGTATTATTGTGTGGGGCAGTCAGTGTGTATTATTGTGTGGAGCAGTCAGTGTGTATTATTGTGGAGCAGTCAGTGTGTATTATTGTGTGGAGCAGTCAGTGTGTATTATTGTGTGGAGCACTCAGTGTGTGTTATTGTGTGGAGCAGTCAGTGTGTATTATTGTGTGGAGCAGTCAGTGTGTATTATTGTGGAGCAGTCAGTGTATATTATTGTGGAGCAGTCAGTGTGTATTATTGTGTGGAGCAGTCAGTGTGTATTATTGTGGAGCAGTCAGTGTGTATTATTGTGTGGAGCAGTCAGTGTGTATTATTGTGTGGAGCAGTCAGTGTGTATTATTGTGGAGCAGTCAGTGAGTATTGTGTGGAGCAGTCAGTGTGTATTATTGTGTGGAGCAGTCAGTGTGTATTATTGTGTGGAGCAGTCAGTGTGTATTGTGTGGAGCAGTCAGTGTGTATTATTGTGTGGAGCAGTCAGTGTGTATTATTGTGTGGAGCAGTCAGTGTGTAGTATTGTGTGGAGCAGTCAGTGTGTATTATTGTGTGGGGCAGTTAGTGTGTATTATTGTGTGGGGCAGTTAGTGTTTATTATTGTGGAGCAGTCAGTGTGTATTGTGTGGAGCAGTCAGTGTGTATTATTGTGTGGAGCAGACAGTGTGTATTATTGTGTGGAGCAGTCAGTGTGTATTATTGTGTGGAGCAGTCAGTGTGTATTGTTGTGTGGAGCAGTCAGTGTGTATTATTGTGTGGGGCAGTCAGTGTGTATTATTGTGGAGCAGTCAGTGTGTATTGTGTGGAGCAGTCAGTGTGTATTATTGTGTGGAGCAGTCAGTGTGTATTATTGTGTGGAGCAGTCGGTGTGTATTATTGTGGAGCAGTCAGTGTGTATTATTGTGTGGAGCAGTCAGTGTGTATTATTGTGGAGCAGTCAGTGTGTATTATTGTGTGGAGCAGTCAGTGTGTATTATTGTGGAGCAGTCAGTGTGTATTATTGTGTGGAGCAGTCAGTGTGTATTATTGTGGAGCAGTCAGTGTGTATTATTGTGTGGGGCAGTCAGTGTGTATTATTGTGTGGAGCAGTCAGTGTGTATTATTGTGTGGAGCAGTCGGTGTGTATTATTGTGGAGCAGTCAGTGTGTATTATTGTGTGGAGCAGTCAGTGTGTATTATTGTGTGGAGCAGTCAGTGTGTATTATTGTGTGGAGCAGTCAGTGTATATTATTGTGGAGCAGTCAGTGTGTATTATTGTGTGGAGCAGTCAGTGTGTATTATTGTGTGGGGCAGTCAGTGTGTATTATTGTGGAGCAGTCAGTGAGTATTGTGTGGAGCAGTCAGTGTGTATTATTGTGTGGAGCAGTCAGTGTGTATTATTGTGTGGAGCAGTCAGTGTGTATTATTGTGTGGAGCAGTCAGTGTGTATTATTGTGTGGGGCAGTTAGTGTGTATTATTGTGGAGCAGTCAGTGTGTATTGTGTGGAGCAGTCAGTGTGTATTATTGTGTGGAGCAGTCAGTGTGTATTATTGTGTGGAGCAGTCAGTGTGTATTATTGTGTGGAGCAGTCAGTGTGTATTATTGTGTGGGGCAGTTAGTGTGTATTATTGTGTGGGGCAGTTAGTGTGTATTATTGTGGAGCAGTCAGTGTGTATTGTGTGGAGCAGTCAGTGTGTATTATTGTGTGGAGCAGACAGTGTGTATTATTGTGTGGAGCAGTCAGTGTGTATTATTGTGTGGAGCAGTCAGTGTGTATTGTTGTGTGGAGCAGTCAGTGTGTATTATTGTGTGGGGCAGTCAGTGTGTATTATTGTGGAGCAGTCAGTGTGTATTGTGTGGAGCAGTCAGTGTGTATTATTGTGTGGAGCAGTCAGTGTGTATTATTGTGTGGAGCAGTCGGTGTGTATTATTGTGGAGCAGTCAGTGTGTATTATTGTGTGGGGCAGTCAGTGTGTATTATTGTGTGGAGCAGTCAGTGTGTATTATTGTGTGGAGCAGTCGGTGTGTATTATTGTGGAGCAGTCAGTGTGTATTATTGTGTGGAGCAGTCAGTGTGTATTATTGTGTGGAGCAGTCAGTGTGGATTATTGTGGAGCAGTCAGTGTGTATTATTGTGTGGAGCAGTCAGTGTGTATTATTGTGAGGAGCAGTCAGTGTGTATTATTGTGTGGAGCAGTCAGTGTGTATTATTGTGGAGCAGTCAGTGTGTATTATTGTGTGGAGCAGTCTGTGTGTATTATTGTGGAGCAGTCAGTGTGTATTATTGTGTGGAGCAGTCAGTGTGTATTATTGTGAGGAGCAGTCAGTGTGTATTATTGTGTGGAGCAGTCAGTGTGTATTGTGTGGAGCAGTCAGTGTGTATTATTGTGTGGAGCAGTCAGTGTGTATTATTCTGTGGAGCAGTCAGTGTGTATTATTGTCGAGCAGTCAGTGTGTATTATTGTGGAGCAGTCAGTGTGTATTATTGTGTGGAGCAGTCAGTGTGTATTATTGTGTGGAGCAGTCAGTGTGTATTATTGTGGAGCAGTCAGTGTGTATTATTGTGTGGAGCAGTCAGTGTGTATTATTGTGAGGAGCACTCAGTGTGTATTGTGTGGAGCAGTCAGTGTGTATTATTGTGTGGAGCAGTCAGTGTGTATTATTGTGTGGAGCAGTCGGTGTGTATTATTGTGTGGAGCAGTCAGTGTGTATTATTGTGTGGAGCAGTCAGTGTGTATTATTGTGGAGCAGTCAGTGTGTATTATTGTGTGGAGCAGTCAGTGTGTATTATTGTCTGGAGCACTCAGTGTGTATTGTGTGGAGCAGTCAGTGTGTATTATTGTGTGGAGCAGTCAGTGTGTATTATTGTGGAGCAGTCATTGTGTATTATTGTGTGGAGCAGTCAGTGTGTATTATTGTGTGGAGCAGTCAGTGTGTATTATTGTGTGGAGCAGTCAGTGTGTATTATTGTGGAGCAGTCAGTGTGTATTATTGTGTGGAGCAGTCAGTGTGTATTATTGTGTGGAGCAGTCAGTGTGTATTATTGTGTGGGGCAGTCAGTGTGTATTATTGTGTGGAGCTGTCAGTGTGTATTATTGTGAGGAGCAGTCAGTGTGTATTATTGTGTGGAGCAGTCAGTGTGTATTGTGTGGAGCAGTCAGTGTGTATTATTGTGTGGAGCAGTCAGTGTGTATTATTCTGTGGAGCAGTCAGTGTGTATTATTGTCGAGCAGTCAGTGTGTATTATTGTGGAGCAGTCAGTGTGTATTATTGTGTGGAGCAGTCAGTGTGTATTATTGTGTGGAGCAGTCAGTGTGTATTATTGTGGAGCAGTCAGTGTGTATTATTGTGTGGAGCAGTCAGTGTGTATTATTGTGTGGAGCAGTCAGTGTGTATTATTGTGTGGAGCAGTCAGTGTGTATTATTGTGGAGCAGTCAGTGTGTATTATTGTGTGGAGCAGTCAGTGTGTATTATTGTGTGGAGCAGTCAGTGTGTATTATTGTGGAGCAGTCAGTGTGTATTATTGTGTGGAGCAGTCAGTGTGTTTTATTGTGTGGAGCAGTCAGTGTGTATTATTGTGTGGGGCAGTCAGTGTGTATTATTGTGTGGAGCAGTCAGTGTGTATTATTGTGAGGAGCAGTCAGTGTGTATTATTGTGTGGAGCAGTCAGTGTGTATTGTGTGGAGCAGTCAGTGTGTATTATTGTGTGGAGCAGTCAGTGTGTATTATTCTGTGGAGCAGTCAGTGTGTATTATTGTCGAGCAGTCAGTGTGTATTATTGTGGAGCAGTCAGTGTGTATTATTGTGGAGCAGTCAGTGTGTATTATTGTGTGGAGCAGTCAGTGTGTATTGTGTGGAGCAGTCAGTGTGTATTATTGTGTGGAGCAGTCAGTGTGTATTATTCTGTGGAGCAGTCAGTGTGTATTATTGTCGAGCAGTCAGTGTGTATTATTGTGGAGCAGTCAGTGTGTATTATTGTGTGGAGCAGTCAGTGTGTATTATTGTGTGGAGCAGTCAGTGTGTATTATTGTGGAGCAGTCAGTGTGTATTATTGTGTGGAGCAGTCAGTGAGTATTGTGTGGAGCAGTCAGTGTGTATTATTGTGTGGAGCAGTCAGTGTGTTTTATTGTGTGGAGCAGTCAGTGTGTATTATTGTGTGGAGCAGTCAGTGTGTTTTATTGTGTGGAACAGTCAGTGTGTATTATTGTGGGGCAGTCAGTGTGTATTATTGTGTGGAGCAGTCAGTGTGTATTATTGTGTGGGGCAGTCAGTGGGTATTATTGTGGAGCAGTCAGTGTATATTGTGTGGAGCAGTCAGTGTGTATTATTGTGTGGAGTAGTCAGTGTGTATTATTGTGGAGCAGTCAGTGTGTATTATTGTGGAGCAGTCTGTGTATTATTGTGTGGGGCAGTCAGTGTGTATTATTGTGGAGCAGTCAGTGTGTATTATTGTGGAGCAGTCAGTGTGTATTATTGTGGAGCAGTCAGTGTGTATTATTGTGTGGAGCAGTCAGTGTGTATTATTGTGTGGAACAGTCAGTGTGTATTATTGTGGAGCAGTCAGTGTGTATTGTGTGGAGCAGTCAGTGTGTATTGTGTGGAGCAGTCAGTGTGTATTATTGTGGAGCAGTCAGTGTGTATTATTGTGGAGCAGTCAGTGTGTATTATTGTGTGGAGCAGTCAGTGTGTATTATTGTGTGGAACAGTCAGTGTGTATTATTGTGTGGAGCAGTCAGTGTGTATTATTGTGTGGAGCAGTCAGTGTGTATTATTGTGGGGCAGTCAGTGTGTATTATTGTGTGGAGCAGTCAGTGTGTATTATTGTGGAGCAGTCAGTGTGTAGTATTGTGTGGAGCAGTCAGTGTGTATTATTGTGGAGCAGTCAGTGTGTATTATTGTGTGGAGCAGTCAGTGTGTATTATTGTGTGGAGCAGTCAGTGTGTATTATTGTGAGGAGCAGTCAGTGTGTATTATTGTGTGGAGCAGTCAGTGTGTATTATTGTGTGGAGCAGTCAGTGTGTATTATTGTGTGGAGCAGTCAGTGTATATTATTGTGGAGCAGTCAGTGTGTATTATTGTGTGGAGCAGTCAGTGTGTATTATTGTGTGGAACAGTCAGTGTGTATTATTGTGGAACAGTCAGTGTGTATTATTGTGGAGCAGTCAGTGTGTATTATTGTGTGGAGGAGTCAGTGTGTATTATTGTGTGGGGCAGTCAGTGTGTATTATTGTGGAGTAGTCAGTGTGTATTATTGTGGAGCAGTCAGTGTGTATTATTGTGGAGCAGTCAGTGTGTATTATTATGTGGAACAGTCAGTGTGTATTATTGTGGAGCAGTCAGTGTGTATTGTGTGGAGCAGTCAGTGTGTATTGTGTGGAGCAGTCAGTGTGTATTATTGTGTGGAGCAGTCAGTGTGTATTATTGTGTGGAGCAGTCAGTGTGTATTATTGTGTGGAGCAGTCAGTGTGTATTATTGTGTGGAGCAGTCAGTGTGTATTATTGTGGAGCAGTCAGTGTGTATTATTGTGTGGAGCAGTCAGTGTGTATTATTGTGTGGAGCAGTCAGTGTGTATTATTGTGTGGAGCAGTCAGTGTGTATTATTGTGGAGCAGTCAGTGTGTATTATTGTGTGGAGCAGTCAGTGTGTATTATTGTGTGGAGCAGTCAGTGTGTATTATTGTGTGGAGCAGTCAGTGTGTATTATTATGTGGAACAGTCAGTATGTATTATTGTGGAGCAGTCAGTGTGTATTGTGTGGAGCAGTCAGTGTGTATTGTGTGGAGCAGTCAGTGTGTATTATTGTGGAGCAGTCAGTGTGTATTATTGTGGAGCAGTCAGTGTGTATTATGGTGTGGAGCAGTCAGTGTGTATTATTGTGGAGCAGTCAGTGTGTATTATTGTGGAGTAGTCAGAGTGTATTATTGTGTGGAGCAGTCAGTGTGTATTATTGTGGAGCAGTCAGTGTGTATTATTGTGTGGAGCAGTCAGTGTGTATTATTGTGTGGGGCAGTCAGTGTGTATTATTGTGGGGCAGTCAGTGTGTATTATTCTGTGGAGCAGTCAGTGTGTATTATTCTGTGGAGCAGTCAGTGTGTATTATTGTGTGGAGCAGTCAGTGTGTATTATTGTGTGGAGCAGTCAGTGTGTATTATTGTGTGGAGCAGTCAGTGTGTATTATTGTGAGGAGCAGTCAGTGTGTATTATTGTGTGGAGCAGTCAGTGTGTATTATTGTGGAGCAGTCAGTGTGTATTATTGTGTGGAGCAGTCAGTGTGTATTATTGTGTGGAGCAGTCAGTGTGTATTATTGTGTGGAGCAGTCAGTGTGTATTATTGTGGAGCAGTCAGTGTGTATTATTGTGTGGAGCAGTCAGTGTGTATTATTGTGTGGAGCAGTCAGTGTGTATTATTGTGTGGAGCAGTCAGTGTGTATTATTGTGTGGGGCAGTCAGTGTGTATTATTCTGTGGAGCAGTCAGTGTGTATTATTGTGTGGGGCAGTCAGTGTGTATTATTGTGGAGCAGTGAGTGTGTATTATTGTGGAGCAGTCAGTGTGTATTATTGTGGAGCAGTCAGTGTGTATTATTGTGTGGAGCAGTCAGTGTGTATTATTGTGTGGAGCAGTCAGTGTGTATTATTGTGTGGAGCAGTCAGTGTGTATTATTGTGTGGAGCAGTCAGTGTGTATTATTGTGAGGAGCAGTCAGTGTGTATTATTGTGTGGAGCAGTCAGTGTGTATTATTGTGGAGCAGTCAGTGTGTATTATTGTGTGGAGCAGTCAGTGTGTATTATTGTGTGGAGCAGTCAGTGTGTATTATTGTGGAGCAGTCAGTGTGTATTATTGTGGAGCAGTCAGTGTGTATTATTGTGGAGCATTCAGTGTGTATTATTGTGGAGCAGTCAGTGTGTATTATTGTGTGGGGCAGTCAGTGTGTATTATTGTGTGGAGCAGTCAGTGTGTATTATTGTGGAGCATTCAGTGTGTATTATTGTGGAGCAGTCAGTGTGTATTATTGTGTGGAGCAGTCAGTGTGTATTATTGTGTGGAGCAGTCAGTGTGTATTATTGTGTGGGGCAGTCAGTGTGTATTATTGTGTGGAGCAGTCAGTGTGTATTATTGTGTGGAGCAGTCAGTGTGTATTATTGTGGAGCAGTCAGTGTGTATTATTGTGTGGAGCAGTCAGTGTGTATTATTGTGTGGAGCAGTCAGTGTGTATTATTGTGTGGAGCAGTCAGTGTGTATTATTGTGGAGCAGTCAGTGTGTATTATTGTGTGGAACAGTCAGTGTGTATTATTGTGGAACAGTCAGTGTGTATTATTGTGGAGCAGTCAGTGTGTATTATTGTGTGGAGGAGTCAGTGTGTATTATTGTGTGGGGCAGTCAGTGTGTATTATTGTGGAGTAGTCAGTGTGTATTATTGTGGAGCAGTCAGTGTGTATTATTGTGGAGCAGTCAGTGTGTATTATTATGTGGAACAGTCAGTGTGTATTATTGTGGAGCAATCAGTGTGTATTGTGTGGAGCAGTCAGTGTGTATTGTGTGGAGCAGTCAGTGTGTATTATTGTGTGGAGCAGTCAGTGTGTATTATTGTGTGGAGCAGTCAGTGTGTATTATTGTGTGGAGCAGTCAGTGTGTATTATTGTGTGGAGCAGTCAGTGTGTATTATTGTGGAGCAGTCAGTGTGTATTATTGTGTGGAGCAGTCAGTGTGTATTATTGTGTGGAGCAGTCAGTGTGTATTATTGTGTGGAGCAGTCAGTGTGTATTATTGTGGAGCAGTCAGTGTGTATTATTGTGTGGAGCAGTCAGTGTGTATTATTGTGTGGAGCAGTCAGTGTGTATTATTGTGGAGCAGTCAGTGTGTATTATTGTGGAGCAGTCAGTGTGTATTATTGTGTGGAGCAGTCAGTGTGTATTATTGTGGAGCAGTCAGTGTGTATTATTGTGTGGAGCAGTCAGTGTGTATTGTGTGGAGCAGTCAGTGTGTATTATTGTGGAGCAGTCAGTGTGTATTATTGTGGAGCAGTCAGTGTGTATTATTGTGTGGAGCAGTCAGTGTGTATTATTGTGGAGCAGTCAGTGTGTATTATTGTGGAGTAGTCAGTGTGTATTATTGTGTGGAGCAGTCAGTGTGTATTATTGTGGAGCAGTCAGTGTGTATTATTGTGTGGAGCAGTCAGTGTGTATTATTGTGTGGGGCAGTCAGTGTGTATTATTGTGGGGCAGTCAGTGTGTATTATTCTGTGGAGCAGTCAGTGTGTATTATTGTGTGGAGCAGTCAGTGTGTATTATTGTGTGGAGCAGTCAGTGTGTATTATTGTGTGGAGCAGTCAGTGTGTATTATTGTGTGGAGCAGTCAGTGTGTATTATTGTGAGGAGCAGTCAGTGTGTATTATTGTGTGGAGCAGTCAGTGTGTATTATTGTGGAGCAGTCAGTGTGTATTATTGTGTGGAGCAGTCAGTGTGTATTATTGTGTGGAGCTGTCAGTGTGTATTATTGTGTGGAGCAGTCAGTGTGTATTATTGTGTGGAGCAGTCTGTGTGTATTATTGTGGAGCAGTCAGTGTGTATTATTGTGTGGAGCAGTCAGTGTGTATTATTGTGTGGAGCAGTCAGTGTGTATTATTGTGTGGAGCAGTCAGTGTGTATTATTGTGTGGGGCAGTCAGTGTGTATTATTCTGTGGAGCAGTCAGTGTGTATTATTGTGTGGGGCAGTCAGTGTGTATTATTGTGGAGCAGTCAGTGTGTATTATTGTGGAGCAGTCAGTGTGTATTATTGTGGAGCAGTCAGTGTGTATTATTGTGTGGAGCAGTCAGTGTGTATTATTGTGTGGAGCAGTCAGTGTGTATTATTGTGTGGAGCAGTCAGTGTGTATTATTGTGTGGAGCAGTCAGTGTGTATTATTGTGAGGAGCAGTCAGTGTGTATTATTGTGTGGAGCAGTCAGTGTGTATTATTGTGGAGCAGTCAGTGTGTATTATTGTGTGGAGCAGTCAGTGTGTATTATTGTGTGGAGCAGTCAGTGTGTATTATTGTGGAGCAGTCAGTGTGTATTATTGTGGAGCAGTCAGTGTGTATTATTGTGGAGCATTCAGTGTGTATTATTGTGGAGCAGTCAGTGTGTATTATTGTGTGGGGCAGTCAGTGTGTATTATTGTGTGGAGCAGTCAGTGTGTATTATTGTGGAGCATTCAGTGTGTATTATTGTGGAGCAGTCAGTGTGTATTATTGTGTGGAGCAGTCAGTGTGTATTATTGTGTGGAGCAGTCAGTGTGTATTATTGTGTGGGGCAGTCAGTGTGTATTATTGTGTGGAGCAGTCAGTGTGTATTATTGTGTGGAGCAGTCAGTGTGTATTATTGTGGAGCAGTCAGTGTGTATTATTGTGTGGAGCAGTCAGTGTGTATTATTGTGTGGAGCAGTCAGTGTGTATTATTGTGTGGAGCAGTCAGTGTGTATTATTGTGGAGCAGTCAGTGTGTATTATTGTGTGGAGCAGTCAGTGTGTATTATTGTGTGGGGCAGTCAGTGTGTATTATTGTGTGGAGCAGTCAGTGTGTATTATTGTGTGGAGCAGTCAGTGTGTATTGTGTGGAGCAGTCAGTGTGTATTATTGTGGAGCAGTCAGTGTGTATTATTGTGTGGAGCAGTCAGTGTGTATTATTGTGGAGCAGTCAGTGTGTATTATTGTGTGGAGCAGTCAGTGTGTATTATTGTGTGGAGCAGTCTGTGTGTATTATTGTGGAGCAGTCAGTGTGTATTATTGTGTGGAGCAGTCAGTGTGTATTATTGTGTGGAGCAGTCAGTGTGTATTATTGTGTGGAGCAGTCAGTGTGTATTATTGTGTGGAGCAGTCAGTGTGTATTATTGTGTGGAGCAGTCAGTGTGTATTATTGTGGAGCAGTCAGTGTGTATTATTGTGTGGAGCAGTCAGTGTGTATTGTGTGGAGCAGTCAGTGTGTATTATTGTGGAGCAGTCAGTGTGTATTATTGTGTGGAGCAGTCAGTGTGTATTATTGTGGAGCAGTCAGTGTGTATTATTGTGTGGAGCAGTCAGTGTGTATTATTGTGTGGAGCAGTCTGTGTGTATTATTGTGGAGCAGTCAGTGTGTATTATTGTGTGGAGCAGTCAGTGTGTATTATTGTGTGGAGCAGTCAGTGTGTATTATTGTGTGGAGCAGTCAGTGTGTATTATTGTGTGGAGCAGTCAGTGTGTATTATTGTGTGGAGCAGTCAGTGTGTATTATTGTCTGGAGCAGTCAGTGTGTATTATTGTGTGGAGCAGTCAGTGTGTATTATTGTGGAGCAGACAGTGTGTATTATTGTGTGGAGCAGTCAGTGTGTATTATTGTGTGGAGCGGTCAGTGTGTATTATTGTGGAGCAGTCAGTGTGTATTATTGTGTGGAGCTGTCAGTGTGTATTATTGTGTGGAGCAGTCAGTGTGTATTATTGTGTGGGGCAGTCAGTGTGTATTATTGTGTGGAGCAGTCAGTGTGTATTATTGTGTGGAGCAGTCTGTGTGTATTATTGTGGAGCAGTCAGTGTGTATTATTGTGTGGAGCAGTCAGTGTGTATTATTGTGTGGAGCAGTCAGTGTGTATTATTGTGTGGAGCAGTCAGTGTGTATTATTGTGTGGGGCAGTCAGTGTGTATTATTCTGTGGAGCAGTCAGTGTGTATTATTGTGTGGGGCAGTCAGTGTGTATTATTGTGGAGCAGTCAGTGTGTATTATTGTGGAGCAGTCAGTGTGTATTATTGTGGAGCAGTCAGTGTGTATTATTGTGTGGAGCAGTCAGTGTGTATTATTGTGTGGAGCAGTCAGTGTGTATTATTGTGTGGAGCAGTCAGTGTGTATTATTGTGTGGAGCAGTCAGTGTGTATTATTGTTGGGCAGTCAGTGTGTATTATTGTGGAGCAGTCAGTGTGTATTATTGTGTGGAGCAGTCAGTGTGTATTGTTGTGGAGCAGTCAGTGTGTATTATTGTGTGGAGCAGTCAGTGTGTATTGTGTGGAGTAGTCAGTGTATATTATTGTGGAGCAGTCAGTGTGTATTATTGTGTGGAGCAGTCAGTGTGTATTATTGTGTGGAGTAGTCAGTGTGTATTATTGTGTGGAGCAGTCAGTGTGTATTGTGTGGAGCAGTCAGTGTGTATTATTGTGTGGGGCAGTCAGTGTGTATTATTGTGGAGCAGTCAGTGTGTATTATTGTGGAGCAGTCAGTGTGTATTATTGTGTGGAGCAGTCAGTGTGTATTATTGTGGAGCAGTCAGTGTGTATTATTGTGGAGCAGTCAGTGTGTATTATTGTGGAGCAGTCAGTGTGTATTATTGTGTGGAGCAGTCAGTGTGTATTATTGTGTGGAGCAGTCAGTGTGTATTATTGTGGAGCAGTCAGTGTGTATTATTGTGTGGAGCAGTCAGTGTGTATTATTGTGTGGAGCAGTCAGTGTGTATTATTGTGGAGCAGTCAGTGTGTATTATTGTGTGGAGCAGTCAGTGTGTATTATTGTGGAGCAGTCAGTGTGTATTATTGTGGAGCAGTCAGTGTGTATTATTGTGTGGAGCAGTCAGTGTGTATTATTGTGTGGAGCAGTCAGTGTGTATTATTGTGGAGCAGTCAGTGTGTATTATTGTGTGGAGCAGTCAGTGTGTATTATTGTGTGGAGCAGTCAGTGTGTATTATTGTGTGGAGCAGTCAGTGTGTATTATTGTGTGGAGCAGTCAGTGTGTATTGTGTGGAGCAGTCAGTGTGTATTATTGTGTGGAGCAGTCAGTGTGTATTATTGTGTGGAGCAGTCAGTGTGTATTATTGTGGGGCAGTCCGTGTGTATTATTGTGGAGCAGTCAGTGTGTATTATTGTGGAGCAGTCAGTGTGTATTATTGTGTGGAGCAGTCAGTGTGTTTTATTGTGGAGCATTCAGTGTGTATTATTGTGGAGCAGTCAGTGTGTATTATTGTGTGGAGCAGTCAGTGTGTATTATTGTGTGGAGCAGTCAGTGTGTATTATTGTGTGGGGCAGTCAGTGTGTATTATTGTGTGGAGCAGTCAGTGTGTATTATTGTGTGGAGCAGTCAGTGTGTATTATTGTGGAGCAGTCAGTGTGTATTATTGTGTGGAGCAGTCAGTGTGTATTATTGTGTGGAGCAGTCAGTGTGTATTATTGTGTGGAGCAGTCAGTGTGTATTATTGTGGAGCAGTCAGTGTGTATTATTGTGTGGAGCAGTCAGTGTGTATTATTGTGTGGGGCAGTCAGTGTGTATTATTGTGTGGAGCAGTCAGTGTGTATTATTGTGTGGAGCAGTCAGTGTGTATTGTGTGGAGCAGTCAGTGTGTATTATTGTGGAGCAGTCAGTGTGTATTATTGTGTGGAGCAGTCAGTGTGTATTATTGTGGAGCAGTCAGTGTGTATTATTGTGTGGAGCAGTCAGTGTGTATTATTGTGTGGAGCAGTCTGTGTGTATTATTGTGGAGCAGTCAGTGTGTATTATTGTGTGGAGCAGTCAGTGTGTATTATTGTGTGGAGCAGTCAGTGTGTATTATTGTGTGGAGCAGTCAGTGTGTATTATTGTGTGGAGCAGTCAGTGTGTATTATTGTGTGGAGCAGTCAGTGTGTATTATTGTGGAGCAGTCAGTGTGTATTATTGTGTGGAGCAGTCAGTGTGTATTGTGTGGAGCAGTCAGTGTGTATTATTGTGGAGCAGTCAGTGTGTATTATTGTGTGGAGCAGTCAGTGTGTATTATTGTGGAGCAGTCAGTGTGTATTATTGTGTGGAGCAGTCAGTGTGTATTATTGTGTGGAGCAGTCTGTGTGTATTATTGTGGAGCAGTCAGTGTGTATTATTGTGTGGAGCAGTCAGTGTGTATTATTGTGTGGAGCAGTCAGTGTGTATTATTGTGTGGAGCAGTCAGTGTGTATTATTGTGTGGAGCAGTCAGTGTGTATTATTGTGTGGAGCAGTCAGTGTGTATTATTGTCTGGAGCAGTCAGTGTGTATTATTGTGTGGAGCAGTCAGTGTGTATTATTGTGGAGCAGACAGTGTGTATTATTGTGTGGAGCAGTCAGTGTGTATTATTGTGTGGAGCGGTCAGTGTGTATTATTGTGGAGCAGTCAGTGTGTATTATTGTGTGGAGCTGTCAGTGTGTATTATTGTGTGGAGCAGTCAGTGTGTATTATTGTGTGGGCAGTCAGTGTGTATTATTGTGTGGAGCAGTCAGTGTGTATTATTGTGTGGAGCAGTCTGTGTGTATTATTGTGGAGCAGTCAGTGTGTATTATTGTGTGGAGCAGTCAGTGTGTATTATTGTGTGGAGCAGTCAGTGTGTATTATTGTGTGGAGCAGTCAGTGTGTATTATTGTGTGGGGCAGTCAGTGTGTATTATTCTGTGGAGCAGTCAGTGTGTATTATTGTGTGGGGCAGTCAGTGTGTATTATTGTGGAGCAGTCAGTGTGTATTATTGTGGAGCAGTCAGTGTGTATTATTGTGGAGCAGTCAGTGTGTATTATTGTGTGGAGCAGTCAGTGTGTATTATTGTGTGGAGCAGTCAGTGTGTATTATTGTGTGGAGCAGTCAGTGTGTATTATTGTGTGGAGCAGTCAGTGTGTATTATTGTGAGGAGCAGTCAGTGTGTATTATTGTGTGGAGCAGTCAGTGTGTATTATTGTGGAGCAGTCAGTGTGTATTATTGTGTGGAGCAGTCAGTGTGTATTATTGTGTGGAGCAGTCAGTGTGTATTATTGTGGAGCAGTCAGTGTGTATTATTGTGGAGCAGTCAGTGTGTATTATTGTGGAGCATTCAGTGTGTATTATTGTGGAGCAGTCAGTGTGTATTATTGTGTGGGCAGTCAGTGTGTATTATTGTGTGGAGCAGTCAGTGTGTATTATTGTGGAGCATTCAGTGTGTATTATTGTGGAGCAGTCAGTGTGTATTATTGTGTGGAGCAGTCAGTGTGTATTATTGTGTGGAGCAGTCAGTGTGTATTATTGTGTGGGGCAGTCAGTGTGTATTATTGTGTGGAGCAGTCAGTGTGTATTATTGTGTGGAGCAGTCAGTGTGTATTATTGTGGAGCAGTCAGTGTGTATTATTGTGTGGAGCAGTCAGTGTGTATTATTGTGTGGAGCAGTCAGTGTGTATTATTGTGTGGAGCAGTCAGTGTGTATTATTGTGGAGCAGTCAGTGTGTATTATTGTGTGGAGCAGTCAGTGTGTATTATTGTGTGGGGCAGTCAGTGTGTATTATTGTGTGGAGCAGTCAGTGTGTATTATTGTGTGGAGCAGTCAGTGTGTATTGTGTGGAGCAGTCAGTGTGTATTATTGTGGAGCAGTCAGTGTGTATTATTGTGTGGAGCAGTCAGTGTGTATTATTGTGGAGCAGTCAGTGTGTATTATTGTGTGGAGCAGTCAGTGTGTATTATTGTGTGGAGCAGTCTGTGTGTATTATTGTGGAGCAGTCAGTGTGTATTATTGTGTGGAGCAGTCAGTGTGTATTATTGTGTGGAGCAGTCAGTGTGTATTATTGTGTGGAGCAGTCAGTGTGTATTATTGTGTGGAGCAGTCAGTGTGTATTATTGTGTGGAGCAGTCAGTGTGTATTATTGTGGAGCAGTCAGTGTGTATTATTGTGTGGAGCAGTCAGTGTGTATTGTGTGGAGCAGTCAGTGTGTATTATTGTGGAGCAGTCAGTGTGTATTATTGTGTGGAGCAGTCAGTGTGTATTATTGTGGAGCAGTCAGTGTGTATTATTGTGTGGAGCAGTCAGTGTGTATTATTGTGTGGAGCAGTCTGTGTGTATTATTGTGGAGCAGTCAGTGTGTATTATTGTGTGGAGCAGTCAGTGTGTATTATTGTGTGGAGCAGTCAGTGTGTATTATTGTCTGGAGCAGTCAGTGTGTATTATTGTGTGGAGCAGTCAGTGTGTATTATTGTGGAGCAGACAGTGTGTATTATTGTGTGGAGCAGTCAGTGTGTATTATTGTGTGGAGCGGTCAGTGTGTATTATTGTGGAGCAGTCAGTGTGTATTATTGTGTGGAGCTGTCAGTGTGTATTATTGTGTGGAGCAGTCAGTGTGTATTATTGTGTGGGGCAGTCAGTGTGTATTATTGTGTGGAGCAGTCAGTGTGTATTATTGTGTGGAGCAGTCAGTGTGTATTATTGTGGAGCAGTCAGTGTGTATTATTGTGTGGAGCAGTCAGTGTGTATTATTGTGTGGAGCAGTCAGTGTGTATTATTGTGGAGCAGTCAGTGTGTATTATTGTGTGGAGCAGTCAGTGTGTATTATTGTGTGGAGCAGTCAGTGTGTATTATTGTGTGGAGCAGTCAGTGTGTATTATTGTGGACCAGTCAGTGTGTATTATTGTGTGGAGCAGTCAGTGTGTATTATTGTGGAGCAGTCAGTGT
>NW_027593472.1:0-22500 GCF_964213995.1 Mustelus asterias
CTTGGGAGTGTGGGTGAAACTCTCTCTCACAGCGAGTGGTTAGGGTGCGGTAGCAGCTGCTTGGGAGTGTGGGTGACACTCGCACACACAGTGAGTGGTTAGGGTGCGGCAGGTGCTGCTTGGGAGTGTGGGTGAAACTGTCACACAGCGAGTGGTTAGGGTGCGGTAGGTGCTGCTTGGGAGTGTGGGTGAAACTCTCTCACACAGCGAGTGGTTAGGGTGCGGTAGGTGCTGCCTGGGAGTGTGGGTGAAACTCTCTCTCACAGCGAGTGGTTAGGGTGCGGTAGCAGCTGCTTGGGAGTGTGGGTGACACTCGCACACACAGCGAGTGGTTAGGGTGCGGTAGGTGCTGCTTGGGAGTGTGGGTGAAACTCTCTCACACAGCGAGTGGTTAGGGTGCGGTAGGTGCTGCTTGGGAGTGTGGGTTACACTCACACACAGTGAGTGGTTAGGGTGTGGTAGGTGCTGCCTGGGAGTGTGGGTGAAACACTCACAGCGAGTGGTTAGGGTGCGGTAGGTGCTGCTTGGGAGTGTGGGTGAAACTCTCTCACACAGCGAGTGGTTAGGGTGCGGTAGGTGCTGCCTGGGAGTGTGGGTGAAACTCTCTCACACAGCGAGTGGTTAGGGTGCGGTCGGTGCTGCTTGGGAGTGTGGGTTACACTCACACACAGTGAGTGGTTAGGGTGCGGTAGGTGCTGCCTGGGAGTGTGGGTGAAACTCTCACAGCGAGTGGTTAGGGTGCGGTCGGTGCTGCTTGGGAGTGTGGGTGAAACTCTCTCACACAGCGAGTGGTTAGGGTGCGGTAGGTGCTGCTTGGGAGTGTGGGTGAAACTCTCTCACACAGTGAGTGGTTAGGGTGCGGTAGGTGCTGCTTGGGAGTGTGGGTGAAACTCTCTCACACAGCGAGTGGTTAGGGTGCGGTCGGTGCTGCTTGGGAGTGTGGGTGAAACACACACGCAGCGAGTGGTTAGGGTGCGGTAGGTGCTGCTTGGGAGTGTGGGTGAAACTCTCACAGCGAGTGGTTAGGGTGCGGTAGGTGTTGCTTGGGAGTGCGGGTGAAACTCTCTCACAGCGAGTGGTTAGGGTGCGGTAGGTGCTGCCTGGGAGTGTGGGTGAAACTCTCTCACACAGCGAGTGGTTAGGGTGCGGTAGGTGCTGCCTGGGACTGTGGGTGAAACTCTCTCACACAGTGAGTGGTTAGGGTGCGGTAGGTGCTGCTTGGGAGTGTGGGTGAAACTCTCACACAGCGAGTGGTTAGGGTGCGGTAGGTGCTGCTTGGGAGTGTGGGTGAAACTCTCTCACACAGCGAGTGGTTAGGGTGCAGTAGGTGCTGCTTGGGAGTGCGGGTGAAACTCTCTCTCACAGCGAGTGGTTAGGGTGCGGTAGGTGCTGCTTGGGAGTGTGGGTGACACTCTCACACACAGCGAGTGGTTAGGGTGTGGTCGGTGCTGCTTGGGAGTGTGGGTGAAACTCTCTCTCACACAGCGAGTGGTTAGGGTGCGATAGGTGCTGCCTGGGTGTGGGTGACACTCTCACATACAGCGAGTGGTTAGGATGCGGTCGGTGCTGCTTGGGAGTGTGGGTGAAACACTCTCACACAGTGAGTGGTTAGGGTGTGGTAGGTGCTGCCTGGGAGTGTGGGTGAAACTCTCACAGCGAGTGGTTAGGGTGCGGTCGGTGCTGCTTGGGAGTGTGGGTGAAACTCTCTCACACAGCAAGTGGTTAGGGTGCGGTCGGTGCTGCTTGGGAGTGTGGGTGAAACTCTCTCACACAGCGAGTGGTTAGGGTGCGGTCGGTGCTGCTTGGGAGTGTGGGTGAAACTCTCTCACACAGCGAGTGGTTAGGGTGTGGTAGGTGCTGCTTGGGAGTGTGGGTGAAACTCTCTCACACAGTGAGTGGTTAGGGTGCGGTAGGTGCTGCTTGGGAGTGTGGGTGAAACTCTCACAGCGAGTGGTTAGGGTTCGGTCGGTGTTGCCTGGGAGTGTGGGTGAAACTCTCACAGCGAGTGGTTAGGGTGCGGTAGGTGCTGCTTGGGAGTGTGGGTGAAACTCTCTCACACAGCGAGTGGTTAGGGTGCGGTAGGTGCTGCTTGGGAGTGTGGGTGAAACTCTCTCACACAGCGAGTGGTTAGGGTGCGGTAGGTGCTGCCTGGGAGTGTGGGTGAAACTCTCACAGCGAGTGGTTAGGGTTCGGTCGGTGTTGCCTGGGAGTGTGGGTGAAACTCTCACAGCGAGTGGTTAGGGTGCGGTAGGTGCTGCTTGGGAGTGTGGGTGAAACTCTCTCACACAGCGAGTGGTTAGGGTGCGGTCGGTGCTGCTTGGGAGTGTGGGTGAAACTCTCTCACACAGTGAGTGGTTAGGGTGCGGTAGGTGCTGCCTGGGAGTGTGGGTGAAACTCTCTCACAGCGAGTGGTTAGGGTGCGGTAGGTGCTGCCTGGGAGTGTGGGTGAAACTCTCTCACACAGCGAGTGGTTAGGGTGTGGTAGGTGCTGCCTGGGAGTGTGGGTGAAACTCTCTCACACAGCGAGTGGTTAGGGTGCGGTAGGTGCTGCTTGGGAGTGTGGGTGAAACTCTCACAGCGAGTGGTTAGGGTGCGGTCGGTGCTGCCTCGGAGTGTGGGTGGAACTCTCTCACACAGTGAGTGGTTAGGGTGCGGTAGGTGCTGCCTGGGAGTGTAGGTGAAACTCTCTCACACAGCGAGTGGTTAGGGTGCGGTAGGTGCTGCCTGGGAGTGTGGGTGAAACTCTCTCACACAGCGAGTGGTTAGGGTGCGGTAGGTGCTGCTTGGGAGTGTGGGTGAAACTCTCACAGCGAGTGGTTAGGGTGCGGTAGGTGTTGCTTGGGAGTGTGGGTGAAACTGTCACACAGCGAGTGGTTAGGGTGCGGTAGGTGCTGCTTGGGAGTGTGGGTGAAACTCTCTCACACAGTGAGTGGTTAGGGTGCGGCAGGTGCTGCTTGGGAGTGTGGGTGAAACTCTCACACAGCGAGTGGTTAGGGTGCGGTAGGTGCTGCTTGGGAGTGTGGGTGAAACTCTCTCACACAGCGAGTGGTTAGGGTGCGGTAGGTGCTGCCTGGGAGTGTGGGTGAAACTCTCTCTCACAGCGAGTGGTTAGGGTGCGGTAGCAGCTGCTTGGGAGTGTGGGTGACACTCGCACACACAGCGAGTGGTTAGGGTGCGGTAGGTGCTGCTTGGGAGTGTGGGTGAAACTCTCTCACACAGCGAGTGGTTAGGGTGCGGTCGGTGCTGCTTGGGAGTGTGGGTTACACTCACACACAGTGAGTGGTTAGGGTGCGGTAGGTGCTGCCTGGGAGTGTGGGTGAAACTCTCACAGCGAGTGGTTAGGGTGCGGTCGGTGCTGCTTGGGAGTGTGGGTTACACTCACACACAGTGAGTGGTTAGGGTGCGGTAGGTGCTGCCTGGGAGTGTGGGTGAAACTCTCACAGCGAGTGGTTAGGTTGCGGTCTGTGCTGCCTGGGAGTGTGGGTGAAACTCTCACAGCGAGTGGTTAGGGTGCGGTCGGTGCTGCTTGGGAGTGTGGGTGAAACTCTCTCACACAGTGAGTGGTTAGGGTGCGGTAGGTGCTGCTTGGGAGTGTGGGTGAAACTCACACAGCGAATGGTTAGGGTGCGGTAGGTGCTGCTTGGGAGTGTGGGTGAAACTCTCTCACACAGCGAGTGGTTAGGGTGCGGTCGGTGCTGCTTGGGAGTGTGGGTGAAACTCTCTCACACAGCGAGTGGTTAGGGTGCGGTCGGTGCTGCTTGGGAGTGTGGGTGAAACTCTCTCACACAGCGAGTGGTTAGGGTGCGGTCGGTGCTGCCTGGGAGTGTGGGTGAAACTCTCACAGCGAGTGGTTAGGGTGCGGTAGGTGCTGCTTGGGAGTGTGGGTGAAACTCTCTCACACAGCGAGTGGTTAGGGTGCGGTCGGTGCTGCTTGGGAGTGTGGGTGGAACTCTCTCACACAGTGAGTGGTTAGGGTGCGGTAGGTGCTGCCTGGGAGTGTAGGTGAAACTCTCTCACACAGCGAGTGGTTAGGGTGCGGTAGGTGCTGCTTGGGAGTGTGGGTGAAACTCTCTCACACAGCGAGTGGTTAGGGTGCGGTCGGTGCTGCCTGGGTGTGGGTGAAACACACACGCAGCGAGTGGTTAGGGTGCGGTAGGTGCTGCTTGGGAGTGTGGGTGAAACTCTCACAGCGAGTGGTTAGGGTGCGGTAGGTGTTGCTTGGGAGTGTGGGTGAAACTGTCACACAGCGAGTGGTTAGGGTGCGGTAGGTGCTGCTTGGGAGTGTGGGTGAAACTCTCTCACACAGCGAGTGGTTAGGGTGCGGTAGGTGCTGCCTGGGAGTGTGGGTGAAACTCTCTCTCACAGCGAGTGGTTAGGGTGCGGTAGCAGCTGCTTGGGAGTGTGGGTGACACTCGCACACACAGTGAGTGGTTAGGGTGCGGCAGGTGCTGCTTGGGAGTGTGGGTGAAACTGTCACACAGCGAGTGGTTAGGGTGCGGTAGGTGCTGCTTGGGAGTGTGGGTGAAACTCTCTCACACAGCGAGTGGTTAGGGTGCGGTAGGTGCTGCCTGGGAGTGTGGGTGAAACTCTCTCTCACAGCGAGTGGTTAGGGTGCGGTAGCAGCTGCTTGGGAGTGTGGGTGACACTCGCACACACAGCGAGTGGTTAGGGTGCGGTAGGTGCTGCTTGGGAGTGTGGGTGAAACTCTCTCACACAGCGAGTGGTTAGGGTGCGGTAGGTGCTGCTTGGGAGTGTGGGTTACACTCACACACAGTGAGTGGTTAGGGTGTGGTAGGTGCTGCCTGGGAGTGTGGGTGAAACTCTCACAGCGAGTGGTTAGGTTGCGGTCTGTGCTGCCTGGGAGTGTGGGTGAAACTCTCACAGCGAGTGGTTAGGGTGCGGTCGGTGCTGCTTGGGAGTGTGGGTGAAACTCTCTCACACAGCGAGTGGTTAGGGTGCGGTAGGTGCTGCTTGGGAGTGTGGGTGAAACTCTCTCACACAGTGAGTGGTTAGGGTGCGGTAGGTGCTGCTTGGGAGTGTGGGTGAAACTCTCTCACACAGCGAGTGGTTAGGGTGCGGTAGGTGCTGCCTGGGTGTGGGTGAAACTCTCTCACACAGCGAGTGGTTAGGGTGCGGTAGGTGCTGCTTGGGAGTGTGGGTGAAACTCTCACAGCGAGTGGTTAGGGTGCGGTAGGTGTTGCTTGGGAGTGCGGGTGAAACTCTCTCACAGCGAGTGGTTAGGGTGCGGTAGGTGCTGCCTGGGAGTGTGGGTGAAACTCTCTCACACAGCGAGTGGTTAGGGTGCGGTAGGTGCTGCCTGGGACTGTGGGTGAAACTCTCTCACACAGTGAGTGGTTAGGGTGCGGTAGGTGCTGCTTGGGAGTGTGGGTGAAACTCTCACACAGCGAGTGGTTAGGGTGCGGTAGGTGCTGCTTGGGAGTGTGGGTGAAACTCTCTCACACAGCGAGTGGTTAGGGTGCAGTAGGTGCTGCTTGGGAGTGCGGGTGAAACTCTCTCTCACAGCGAGTGGTTAGGGTGCGGTAGGTGCTGCTTGGGAGTGTGGGTGACACTCTCACACACAGCGAGTGGTTAGGGTGTGGTCGGTGCTGCTTGGGAGTGTGGGTGAAACTCTCTCTCACACAGCGAGTGGTTAGGGTGCGATAGGTGCTGCCTGGGTGTGGGTGACACTCTCACATACAGCGAGTGGTTAGGATGCGGTCGGTGCTGCTTGGGAGTGTGGGTGAAACACTCTCACACAGTGAGTGGTTAGGGTGTGGTAGGTGCTGCCTGGGAGTGTGGGTGAAACTCTCACAGCGAGTGGTTAGGGTGCGGTCGGTGCTGCTTGGGAGTGTGGGTGAAACTCTCTCACACAGCAAGTGGTTAGGGTGCGGTCGGTGCTGCTTGGGAGTGTGGGTGAAACTCTCTCACACAGCGAGTGGTTAGGGTGCGGTCGGTGCTGCTTGGGAGTGTGGGTGAAACTCTCTCACACAGCGAGTGGTTAGGGTGTGGTAGGTGCTGCTTGGGAGTGTGGGTGAAACTCTCTCACACAGTGAGTGGTTAGGGTGTGGTAGGTGCTGCCTGGGAGTGTGGGTGAAACTCTCACAGCGAGTGGTTAGGGTTCGGTCGGTGTTGCCTGGGAGTGTGGGTGAAACTCTCACAGCGAGTGGTTAGGGTGCGGTAGGTGCTGCTTGGGAGTGTGGGTGAAACTCTCTCACACAGCGAGTGGTTAGGGTGCGGTAGGTGCTGCTTGGGAGTGTGGGTGACACTCACACAGTGAGTGGTTAGGGTGCGGTAGGTGCTGCCTGGGAGTGTGGGTGAAACTCTCTCACACAGTGAGTGGTTAGGGTGCGGTAGGTGCTGCGTGGGAGTGTGGGTGAAACTCTCACACAGCGAGTGGTTAGGGTGCGGTAGGTGCTGCTTGGGAGTGTGGGTGAAACTCTCTCAGACACCGAGTGGTTAGGGTGCGGTAGGTGCTGCTTGGGAGTGTGGGTGAAACTCTCTCACACAGTGAGTGGTTAGGGTGCGGTAGGTGCTGCCTGGGAGTGTAGGTGAAACTCTCTCACACAGCGAGTGGTTAGGGTGCGGTAGGTGCTGCTTGGGAGTGTGGGTGAAACTCTCTCACACAGCGAGTGGTTAGGGTGCGGTAGGTGCTGCTTGGGAGTGTGGGTGAAACTCTCACAGCGAGTGGTTAGGGTGCGGTAGGTGCTGCCTGGGTGTGGGTGAAACACACACGCAGCGAGTGGTTAGGGTGCGGTAGGTGCTGCTTGGGAGTGTGGGTGAAACTCTCACAGCGAGTGGTTAGGGTGCGGTAGGTGTTGCTTGGGAGTGCGGGTGAAACTCTCTCACAGCGAGTGGTTAGGGTGCGGTAGGTGCTGCCTGGGAGTGTGGGTGAAACTCTCTCACACAGTGAGTGGTTAGGGTGCGGTAGGTGCTGCTTGGGAGTGTGGGTGAAACTCTCACACAGCGAGTGGTTAGGGTGCGGTAGGTGCTGCTTGGGAGTGTGGGTGAAACTCTCTCACACAGCGAGTGGTTAGGGTGCGGTAGGTGCTGCTTGGGAGTGCGGGTGAAACTCTCTCTCACAGCGAGTGGTTAGGGTGCGGTAGGTGCTGCTTGGGAGTGTGGGTGACACTCTCTCACACAGCGAGTGGTTAGGGTGTGGTAGGTGCTGCTTGGGAGTGTGGGTAAAACTCTCTCACAGCGAGTGGTTAGGGTGTGGTAGGTGCTGCTTGGGAGTGTGGGTGAAACTCTCTCACAGCGAGTGGTTAGGGTGCGGTAGGTGCTGCTTGGGAGTGCGGGTGAAACTCTCTCACACAGCGAGTGGTTAGGGTGCGGTAGGTGCTGCTTGGGAGTGTGGGTGACACTCACACAGCGAGTGGTTAGGGTGCGGTAGGTGCTGCCTGGGAGTGTGGGTGAAACTCTCTCACACAGTGAGTGGTTAGAGTGCGGTAGGTGCTGCTTGGGAGTGTGGGTGAAACTCTCACACAGCGAGTGGTTAGGGTGCGGTAGGTGCTGCTTGGGAGTGTGGGTGAAACTCTCTCAGACACCGAGTGGTTAGGGTGCGGTAGGTGCTGCTTGGGAGTGTGGGTGAAACTCTCTCACACAGTGAGTGGTTAGGGTGCGGTAGGTGCTGCCTGGGAGTGTAGGTGAAACTCTCTCACACAGCGAGTGGTTAGGGTGCGGTAGGTGCTGCTTGGGAGTGTGGGTGAAACTCTCTCACACAGCGAGTGGTTAGGGTGCGGTAGGTGCTGCCTGGGTGTTGGTGAAACACACACGCAGCGAGTGGTTAGGGTGCGGTAGGTGCTGCTTGGGACTGTGGGTGAAACTCTCTCACACAGCGAGTGGTTAGGGTGCGGTAGGTGCTGCTTGGGAGTGCGGGTGAAACTCTCTCACAGCGAGTGGTTAGGGTGCGGTAGGTGCTGCCTGGGACTGTGGGTGAAACTCTCTCACACAGCGAGTGGTTAGGGTGCGGTAGGTGCTGCTTGGGAGTGCGGGTGAAACTCTCTCACAGCGAGTGGTTAGGGTGCGGTAGGTGCTGCCTGGGACTGTGGGTGAAACTCTCTCACACAGTGAGTGGTTAGGGTGCAGTAGGTGCTGCTTGGGAGTGCGGGTGAAACTCTCTCTCACAGCGAGTGGTTAGGGTGCGGTAGGTGCTGCTTGGGAGTGTGGGTGACACTCTCACACACAGCGAGTGGTTAGGGTGTGGTCGGTGCTGCTTGGGAGTGTGGGTGAAACTCTCACACAGCGAGTGGTTAGGGTGCGGTAGGTGCTGCTTGGGAGTGTGGGTGAAACTCTCACACAGCGAGTGGTTAGGGTGCGGTAGGTGCTGCTTGGGAGTGTGGGTGAAACTCTCTCACACAGCGAGTGGTTAGGGTGCAGTAGGTGCTGCTTGGGAGTGCGGGTGAAACTCTCTCTCACAGCGAGTGGTTAGGGTGCGGTAGGTGCTGCTTGGGAGTGTGGGTGACACTCTCACACACAGCGAGTGGTTAGGGTGTGGTCGGTGCTGCTTGGGAGTGTGGGTGAAACTCTCTCTCACACAGCGAGTGGTTAGGGTGCGATAGGTGCTGCCTGGGTGTGGGTGACACTCTCACATACAGCGAGTGGTTAGGATGCGGTCGGTGCTGCTTGGGAGTGTGGGTGAAACACTCTCACACAGTGAGTGGTTAGGGTGTGGTAGGTGCTGCCTGGGAGTGTGGGTGAAACTCTCACAGCGAGTGGTTAGGGTGCGGTCGGTGCTGCTTGGGAGTGTGGGTGAAACTCTCTCACACAGCAAGTGGTTAGGGTGCGGTCGGTGCTGCTTGGGAGTGTGGGTGAAACTCTCTCACACAGCGAGTGGTTAGGGTGCGGTCGGTGCTGCTTGGGAGTGTGGGTGAAACTCTCTCACACAGCGAGTGGTTAGGGTGTGGTAGGTGCTGCTTGGGAGTGTGGGTGAAACTCTCTCACACAGTGAGTGGTTAGGGTGTGGTAGGTGCTGCCTGGGAGTGTGGGTGAAACTCTCACAGCGAGTGGTTAGGGTTCGGTCGGTGTTGCCTGGGAGTGTGGGTGAAACTCTCACAGCGAGTGGTTAGGGTGCGGTAGGTGCTGCTTGGGAGTGTGGGTGAAACTCTCTCACACAGCGAGTGGTTAGGGTGCGGTAGGTGCTGCTTGGGAGTGTGGGTGAAACTCTCTCACACAGCGAGTGGTTAGGGTGCGGTAGGTGCTGCCTGGGAGTGTGGGTGAAACTCTCACAGCGAGTGGTTAGGGTTCGGTCGGTGCTGCTTGGGAGTGTGGGTGAAACTCTCACAGCGAGTGGTTAGGGTGCGGTAGGTGCTGCTTGGGAGTGTGGGTGAAACTCTCTCACACAGCGAGTGGTTAGGGTGCGGTCGGTGCTGCTTGGGAGTGTGGGTGAAACTCTCTCACACAGTGAGTGGTTAGGGTGCGGTCGGTGCTGCCTGGGAGTGTGGGTGAAACTCTCTCACACAGCGAGTGGTTAGGGTGCGGTAGGTGCTGCCTGGGGGTGTGGGTGAAACTCTCTCACACAGCGAGTGGTTAGGGTGCGGTAGGTGCTGCTTGGGAGTGTGGGTGAAACTCTCTCTCACAGCGAGTGGTTAGGGTGCGGTCGGTGCTGCCTGGGAGTGTGGGTGAAACTCTCTCACAGCGAGTGGTTAGGGTGCGGTAGGTGCTGCCTGGGAGTGTGGGTGAAACTCTCTCACACAGCGAGTGGTTAGGGTGTGGTAGGTGCTGCCTGGGAGTGTGGGTGAAACTCTCTCACACAGTGAGTGGTTAGGGTGCGGTAGGTGCTGCCTGGGAGTGTGGGTGAAACTCTCTCACAGCGAGTGGTTAGGGTGCGGTAGGTGCTGCCTGGGAGTGTGGGTGAAACTCTCTCACACAGCGAGTGGTTAGGGTGTGGTCGGTGCTGCTTGGGAGTGTGGGTGAAACTCTCACACAGCGAGTGGTTAGGGTGCGGTCGGTGCTGCTTGGGAGTGTGGGTGAAACTCTCTCACACAGCGAGTGGTTAGGGTGCGGTAGGTGCTGCTTGGGAGTGTGGGTGAAACTCTCACACAGCGAGTGGTTAGGGTGCGGTAGGTGCTGCTTGGGAGTGTGGGTGAAACTCTCACACAGCGAGTGGTTAGGGTGTGGTAGGTGCTGCCTGGGAGTGTGGGTGAAACTCTCACACAGCGAGTGGTTAGGGTGCGGTAGGTGCTGCTTGGGAGTGTGGGTGAAACTCTCACAGCGAGTGGTTAGGGTGCGGTAGGTGCTGCTTGGGAGTGTGGGTGAAACTCTCTCACACAGTGAGTGGTTAGGGTGTGGTCGGTGCTGCCTCGGAGTGTGGGTGGAACTCTCTCACACAGTGAGTGGTTAGGGTGCGGTAGGTGCTGCCTGGGAGTGTAGGTGAAACTCTCTCACACAGCGAGTGGTTAGGGTGCGGTAGGTGCTGCCTGGGTGTGGGTGAAACACACACGCAGCGAGTGGTTAGGGTGCGGTAGGTGCTGCTTGGGAGTGTGGGTGAAACTCTCACAGCGAGTGGTTAGGGTGCGGTAGGTGTTGCTTGGGAGTGTGGGTGAAACTGTCACACAGCGAGTGGTTAGGGTGCGGTAGGTGCTGCTTGGGAGTGTGGGTGAAACTCTCTCACACAGCGAGTGGTTAGGGTGCGGTAGGTGCTGCCTGGGAGTGTGGGTGAAACTCTCTCTCACAGCGAGTGGTTAGGGTGCGGTAGCAGCTGCTTGGGAGTGTGGGTGACACTCGCACACACAGTGAGTGGTTAGGGTGCGGCAGGTGCTGCTTGGGAGTGTGGGTGAAACTGTCACACAGCGAGTGGTTAGGGTGCGGTAGGTGCTGCTTGGGAGTGTGGGTGAAACTCTCTCACACAGCGAGTGGTTAGGGTGCGGTAGGTGCTGCCTGGGAGTGTGGGTGAAACTCTCTCTCACAGCGAGTGGTTAGGGTGCGGTAGCAGCTGCTTGGGAGT
This sequence comes from Mustelus asterias, assembly GCF_964213995.1. Classification (NCBI taxonomy): domain Eukaryota; kingdom Metazoa; phylum Chordata; class Chondrichthyes; order Carcharhiniformes; family Triakidae; genus Mustelus; species Mustelus asterias. The sequence continues at coordinate 10,943 of NW_027593472.1, forward strand.
GTGGGTGACACTCGCACACACAGCGAGTGGTTAGGGTGCGGTAGGTGCTGCTTGGGAGTGTGGGTGAAACTCTCTCACACAGCGAGTGGTTAGGGTGCGGTAGGTGCTGCTTGGGAGTGTGGGTTACACTCACACACAGTGAGTGGTTAGGGTGTGGTAGGTGCTGCCTGGGAGTGTGGGTGAAACACTCACAGCGAGTGGTTAGGGTGCGGTAGGTGCTGCTTGGGAGTGTGGGTGAAACTCTCTCACACAGCGAGTGGTTAGGGTGCGGTAGGTGCTGCCTGGGAGTGTGGGTGAAACTCTCTCACACAGCGAGTGGTTAGGGTGCGGTCGGTGCTGCTTGGGAGTGTGGGTTACACTCACACACAGTGAGTGGTTAGGGTGTGGTAGGTGCTGCCTGGGAGTGTGGGTGAAACTCTCACAGCGAGTGGTTAGGTTGCGGTCTGTGCTGCCTGGGAGTGTGGGTGAAACTCTCTCACACAGCGAGTGGTTAGGGTGCGGTAGGTGCTGCTTGGGAGTGTGGGTGAAACTCTCTCACACAGTGAGTGGTTAGGGTGCGGTAGGTGCTGCTTGGGAGTGTGGGTGAAACTCTCTCACACAGCGAGTGGTTAGGGTGCGGTAGGTGCTGCCTGGGTGTGGGTGAAACACACACGCAGCGAGTGGTTAGGGTGCGGTAGGTGCTGCTTGGGAGTGTGGGTGAAACTCTCACAGCGAGTGGTTAGGGTGCGGTAGGTGTTGCTTGGGAGTGCGGGTGAAACTCTCTCACAGCGAGTGGTTAGGGTGCGGTAGGTGCTGCCTGGGAGTGTGGGTGAAACTCTCTCACACAGCGAGTGGTTAGGGTGCGGTAGGTGCTGCCTGGGACTGTGGGTGAAACTCTCTCACACAGTGAGTGGTTAGGGTGCGGTAGGTGCTGCTTGGGAGTGTGGGTGAAACTCTCACACAGCGAGTGGTTAGGGTGCGGTAGGTGCTGCTTGGGAGTGTGGGTGAAACTCTCTCACACAGCGAGTGGTTAGGGTGCAGTAGGTGCTGCTTGGGAGTGCGGGTGAAACTCTCTCTCACAGCGAGTGGTTAGGGTGCGGTAGGTGCTGCTTGGGAGTGTGGGTGACACTCTCACACACAGCGAGTGGTTAGGGTGTGGTCGGTGCTGCTTGGGAGTGTGGGTGAAACTCTCTCTCACACAGCGAGTGGTTAGGGTGCGATAGGTGCTGCCTGGGTGTGGGTGACACTCTCACATACAGCGAGTGGTTAGGATGCGGTCGGTGCTGCTTGGGAGTGTGGGTGAAACACTCTCACACAGTGAGTGGTTAGGGTGTGGTAGGTGCTGCCTGGGAGTGTGGGTGAAACTCTCACAGCGAGTGGTTAGGGTGCGGTCGGTGCTGCTTGGGAGTGTGGGTGAAACTCTCTCACACAGCAAGTGGTTAGGGTGCGGTCGGTGCTGCTTGGGAGTGTGGGTGAAACTCTCTCACACAGCGAGTGGTTAGGGTGCGGTCGGTGCTGCTTGGGAGTGTGGGTGAAACTCTCTCACACAGCGAGTGGTTAGGGTGTGGTAGGTGCTGCTTGGGAGTGTGGGTGAAACTCTCTCACACAGTGAGTGGTTAGGGTGCGGTAGGTGCTGCTTGGGAGTGTGGGTGAAACTCTCACAGCGAGTGGTTAGGGTTCGGTCGGTGTTGCCTGGGAGTGTGGGTGAAACTCTCACAGCGAGTGGTTAGGGTGCGGTAGGTGCTGCTTGGGAGTGTGGGTGAAACTCTCTCACACAGCGAGTGGTTAGGGTGCGGTAGGTGCTGCTTGGGAGTGTGGGTGAAACTCTCTCACACAGCGAGTGGTTAGGGTGCGGTAGGTGCTGCCTGGGAGTGTGGGTGAAACTCTCACAGCGAGTGGTTAGGGTTCGGTCGGTGTTGCCTGGGAGTGTGGGTGAAACTCTCACAGCGAGTGGTTAGGGTGCGGTAGGTGCTGCTTGGGAGTGTGGGTGAAACTCTCTCACACAGCGAGTGGTTAGGGTGCGGTCGGTGCTGCTTGGGAGTGTGGGTGAAACTCTCTCACACAGTGAGTGGTTAGGGTGCGGTAGGTGCTGCCTGGGAGTGTGGGTGAAACTCTCTCACAGCGAGTGGTTAGGGTGCGGTAGGTGCTGCCTGGGAGTGTGGGTGAAACTCTCTCACACAGCGAGTGGTTAGGGTGTGGTAGGTGCTGCCTGGGAGTGTGGGTGAAACTCTCTCACACAGCGAGTGGTTAGGGTGCGGTAGGTGCTGCTTGGGAGTGTGGGTGAAACTCTCACAGCGAGTGGTTAGGGTGCGGTCGGTGCTGCCTCGGAGTGTGGGTGGAACTCTCTCACACAGTGAGTGGTTAGGGTGCGGTAGGTGCTGCCTGGGAGTGTAGGTGAAACTCTCTCACACAGCGAGTGGTTAGGGTGCGGTAGGTGCTGCCTGGGTGTGGGTGAAACACACACGCAGCGAGTGGTTAGGGTGCGGTAGGTGCTGCTTGGGAGTGTGGGTGAAACTCTCACAGCGAGTGGTTAGGGTGCGGTAGGTGTTGCTTGGGAGTGTGGGTGAAACTCTCTCACACAGCGAGTGGTTAGGGTGCGGTAGGTGCTGCTTGGGAGTGTGGGTGAAACTCTCACACAGCGAGTGGTTAGGGTGCGGTAGGTGCTGCTTGGGAGTGTGGGTGAAACTCTCTCACACAGCGAGTGGTTAGGGTGTGGTAGGTGCTGCCTGGGAGTGTGGGTGAAACTCTCTCACACAGCGAGTGGTTAGGGTGCGGTAGGTGCTGCCTGGGAGTGTGGGTGAAACTCTCTCACACAGCGAGTGGTTAGGGTGCGGTAGGTGCTGCCTGGGAGTGTGGGTGAAACTCTCTCACACAGTGAGTGGTTAGGGTGCGGCAGGTGCTGCTTGGGAGTGTGGGTGAAACTCTCACACAGCGAGTGGTTAGGGTGCGGTAGGTGCTGCTTGGGAGTGTGGGTGAAACTCTCTCACACAGCGAGTGGTTAGGGTGCGGTAGGTGCTGCCTGGGAGTGTGGGTGAAACTCTCTCTCACAGCGAGTGGTTAGGGTGCGGTAGCAGCTGCTTGGGAGTGTGGGTGACACTCGCACACACAGCGAGTGGTTAGGGTGCGGTAGGTGCTGCTTGGGAGTGTGGGTGAAACTCTCTCACACAGCGAGTGGTTAGGGTGCGGTCGGTGCTGCTTGGGAGTGTGGGTTACACTCACACACAGTGAGTGGTTAGGGTGCGGTAGGTGCTGCCTGGGAGTGTGGGTGAAACTCTCACAGCGAGTGGTTAGGGTGCGGTCGGTGCTGCTTGGGAGTGTGGGTTACACTCACACACAGTGAGTGGTTAGGGTGCGGTAGGTGCTGCCTGGGAGTGTGGGTGAAACTCTCACAGCGAGTGGTTAGGTTGCGGTCTGTGCTGCCTGGGAGTGTGGGTGAAACTCTCACAGCGAGTGGTTAGGGTGCGGTCGGTGCTGCTTGGGAGTGTGGGTGAAACTCTCTCACACAGTGAGTGGTTAGGGTGCGGTAGGTGCTGCTTGGGAGTGTGGGTGAAACTCACACAGCGAATGGTTAGGGTGCGGTAGGTGCTGCTTGGGAGTGTGGGTGAAACTCTCTCACACAGCGAGTGGTTAGGGTGCGGTCGGTGCTGCTTGGGAGTGTGGGTGAAACTCTCTCACACAGCGAGTGGTTAGGGTGCGGTCGGTGCTGCTTGGGAGTGTGGGTGAAACTCTCTCACACAGCGAGTGGTTAGGGTGCGGTCGGTGCTGCCTGGGAGTGTGGGTGAAACTCTCACAGCGAGTGGTTAGGGTGCGGTAGGTGCTGCTTGGGAGTGTGGGTGAAACTCTCTCACACAGCGAGTGGTTAGGGTGCGGTCGGTGCTGCTTGGGAGTGTGGGTGGAACTCTCTCACACAGTGAGTGGTTAGGGTGCGGTAGGTGCTGCCTGGGAGTGTAGGTGAAACTCTCTCACACAGCGAGTGGTTAGGGTGCGGTAGGTGCTGCCTGGGTGTGGGTGAAACACACACGCAGCGAGTGGTTAGGGTGCGGTAGGTGCTGCTTGGGAGTGTGGGTGAAACTCTCACAGCGAGTGGTTAGGGTGCGGTAGGTGTTGCTTGGGAGTGTGGGTGAAACTGTCACACAGCGAGTGGTTAGGGTGCGGTAGGTGCTGCTTGGGAGTGTGGGTGAAACTCTCTCACACAGCGAGTGGTTAGGGTGCGGTAGGTGCTGCCTGGGAGTGTGGGTGAAACTCTCTCTCACAGCGAGTGGTTAGGGTGCGGTAGCAGCTGCTTGGGAGTGTGGGTGACACTCGCACACACAGTGAGTGGTTAGGGTGCGGCAGGTGCTGCTTGGGAGTGTGGGTGAAACTGTCACACAGCGAGTGGTTAGGGTGCGGTAGGTGCTGCTTGGGAGTGTGGGTGAAACTCTCTCACACAGCGAGTGGTTAGGGTGCGGTAGGTGCTGCCTGGGAGTGTGGGTGAAACTCTCTCTCACAGCGAGTGGTTAGGGTGCGGTAGCAGCTGCTTGGGAGTGTGGGTGACACTCGCACACACAGCGAGTGGTTAGGGTGCGGTAGGTGCTGCTTGGGAGTGTGGGTGAAACTCTCTCACACAGCGAGTGGTTAGGGTGCGGTAGGTGCTGCTTGGGAGTGTGGGTTACACTCACACACAGTGAGTGGTTAGGGTGTGGTAGGTGCTGCCTGGGAGTGTGGGTGAAACACTCACAGCGAGTGGTTAGGGTGCGGTAGGTGCTGCTTGGGAGTGTGGGTGAAACTCTCTCACACAGCGAGTGGTTAGGGTGCGGTAGGTGCTGCCTGGGAGTGTGGGTGAAACTCTCTCACACAGCGAGTGGTTAGGGTGCGGTCGGTGCTGCTTGGGAGTGTGGGTGAAACTCTCTCACACAGCGAGTGGTTAGGGTGCGGTAGGTGCTGCTTGGGAGTGTGGGTGAAACTCTCTCACACAGCGAGTGGTTAGGGTGCGGTAGGTGCTGCCTGGGTGTGGGTGAAACACACACGCAGCGAGTGGTTAGGGTGCGGTAGGTGCTGCTTGGGAGTGTGGGTGAAACTCTCACAGCGAGTGGTTAGGGTGCGGTAGGTGTTGCTTGGGAGTGCGGGTGAAACTCTCTCACAGCGAGTGGTTAGGGTGCGGTAGGTGCTGCCTGGGAGTGTGGGTGAAACTCTCTCACACAGCGAGTGGTTAGGGTGCGGTAGGTGCTGCCTGGGACTGTGGGTGAAACTCTCTCACACAGTGAGTGGTTAGGGTGCGGTAGGTGCTGCTTGGGAGTGTGGGTGAAACTCTCACACAGCGAGTGGTTAGGGTGCGGTAGGTGCTGCTTGGGAGTGTGGGTGAAACTCTCTCACACAGCGAGTGGTTAGGGTGCAGTAGGTGCTGCTTGGGAGTGCGGGTGAAACTCTCTCTCACAGCGAGTGGTTAGGGTGCGGTAGGTGCTGCTTGGGAGTGTGGGTGACACTCTCACACACAGCGAGTGGTTAGGGTGTGGTCGGTGCTGCTTGGGAGTGTGGGTGAAACTCTCTCTCACACAGCGAGTGGTTAGGGTGCGATAGGTGCTGCCTGGGTGTGGGTGACACTCTCACATACAGCGAGTGGTTAGGATGCGGTCGGTGCTGCTTGGGAGTGTGGGTGAAACACTCTCACACAGTGAGTGGTTAGGGTGTGGTAGGTGCTGCCTGGGAGTGTGGGTGAAACTCTCACAGCGAGTGGTTAGGGTGCGGTCGGTGCTGCTTGGGAGTGTGGGTGAAACTCTCTCACACAGCGAGTGGTTAGGGTGCGGTAGGTGCTGCTTGGGAGTGTGGGTGAAACTCTCTCTCACAGCGAGTGGTTAGGGTGCGGTAGGTGCTGCTTGGGAGTGTGGGTGAAACTCTCTCACACAGCGAGTGGTTAGGGTGCGGTCGGTGCTGCTTGGGAGTGTGGGTGAAACTCTCACAGCGAGTGGTTAGGGTGCGGTAGGTGTTGCTTGGGAGTGTGGGTGAAACTGTCACACAGCGAGTGGTTAGGGTGCGGCAGGTGCTGCTTGGGAGTGTGGGTGAAACTCTCTCACACAGTGAGTGGTTAGGGTGCGGCAGGTGCTGCTTGGGAGTGTGGGTGAAACTCTCACACAGCGAGTGGTTAGGGTGCGGTAGGTGCTGCTTGGGAGTGTGGGTGAAACTCTCTCACACAGCGAGTGGTTAGGGTGCGGTAGGTGCTGCCTGGGAGTGTGGGTGAAACTCTCTCTCACAGCGAGTGGTTAGGGTGCGGTAGCAGCTGCTTGGGAGTGTGGGTGACACTCGCACACACAGCGAGTGGTTAGGGTGCGGTAGGTGCTGCTTGGGAGTGTGGGTGAAACTCTCTCACACAGCGAGTGGTTAGGGTGCGGTCGGTGCTGCTTGGGAGTGTGGGTTACACTCACACACAGTGAGTGGTTAGGGTGCGGTAGGTGCTGCCTGGGAGTGTGGGTGAAACTCTCACAGCGAGTGGTTAGGGTGCGGTCGGTGCTGCTTGGGAGTGTGGGTGAAACTCTCACAGCGAGTGGTTAGGGTGCGGTCGGTGCTGCTTGGGAGTGTGGGTGAAACTCTCACACACAGTGAGTGGTTAGGGTGCGGTAGGTGCTGCTTGGGAGTGTGGGTGAAACTCACACAGCGAATGGTTAGGGTGCGGTCGGTGCTGCTTGGGAGTGTGGGTGAAACTCTCTCACACAGCGAGTGGTTAGGGTGCGGTCGGTGCTGCTTGGGAGTGTGGGTGAAACTCTCTCACACAGCGAGTGGTTAGGGTGCGGTCGGTGCTGCTTGGGAGTGTGGGTGAAACTCTCTCACACAGCGAGTGGTTAGGGTGCGGTCGGTGCTGCCTGGGAGTGTGGGTGAAACTCTCACAGCGAGTGGTTAGGGTGCGGTAGGTGCTGCTTGGGAGTGTGGGTGAAACTCTCTCACACAGTGAGTGGTTAGGGTGCGGTAGGTGCTGCCTGGGAGTGTGGGTGAAACTCTCACAGCGAGTGGTTAGGGTGCGGTAGGTGCTGCTTGGGAGTGTGGGTGAAACTCTCTCACACAGCGAGTGGTTAGGGTGCGGTCGGTGCTGCTTGGGAGTGTGGGTGAAACTCTCTCACACAGCGAGTGGTTAGGGTGCGGTCGGTGCTGCTTGGGAGTGTGGGTGAAACTCTCTCACACAGCGAGTGGTTAGGGTGCGGTCGGTGCTGCTTGGGAGTGTGGGTGAAACTCTCTCACACAGCGAGTGGTTAGGGTGCGGTCGGTGCTGCTTGGGAGTGTGGGTGAAACTCTCTCACACAGCGAGTGGTTAGGGTGCGGTCGGTGCTGCCTGGGAGTGTGGGTGAAACTCTCACAGCGAGTGGTTAGGGTGCGGTAGGTGCTGCTTGGGAGTGTGGGTGAAACTCTCTCACACAGCGAGTGGTTAGGGTGCGGTCGGTGCTGCTTGGGAGTGTGGGTGAAACTCTCTCACACAGCGAGTGGTTAGGGTGCGGTCGGTGCTGCTTGGGAGTGTGGGTGAAACTCTCTCTCACAGCGAGTGGTTAGGGTGCGGTCGGTGCTGCTTGGGAGTGTGGGTGAAACTCTCTCACACAGCGAGTGGTTAGGGTGCGGTCGGTGCTGCCTGGGAGTGTGGGTGAAACTCTCTCTCACAGCGAGTGGTTAGGGTGCGGTCGGTGCTGCCTGGGTGTGTTGGCTGATCATTCTCCATGTTCCACAGGGAAGCAGACCACTGTCCGAGCCCCACCCTGCCTGCAGCAGCTGGGACCCCGCACCGGACAACGCGGGGCAGCATCTCTGTAATTTTGTGGAGAAGTCGGCACATCAAATGATGAGGTCCCTGATGCTTCACAGGAAGGGAGCGCTGTCCAAAAGAAGAATTAACCACCATCGCTTCTTACGGAATCAGATCCTCAGGCAAACGCTTTCTGCAAAATTAATGTCTATTAGGCATCGCTGGCCGGACCCAGCGTTTATTACCCATCCCTCACTGCCCCTGGAGAAGGTGGTGGGTGAGTCGCCATCTTGAACCCGCTGCAGTCCCGTGTGTTGTAGGTACACCCACAGTGCTGTTAGGGAGGGAGTTCGAGGATTGTTATTGGACATCAGTCAGTCCGTGTGGTGTAGGTACACCCACAGTGCTGTTAGGGAGGGAGTTCCAGGATTGTTATTGGACATCAGTCAGTCCCGTGTGGTGTAGGTACACCCACATTGCTGCTAGGGAGGGAGTTCCAGGATTGTTACTGGACATCAGTCAGTCCGTGTGGTGTAGGTACACCCACAGTGCTGTTAGGGAGGGAGTTCCAGGATTGTTATTGGACATCAGTCAGTCCCGTGTGGTGTAGGTACACCCACAGTGCTGTTAGGGAGGGAGTTCCAGGATTGTTACTGGACATCAGTCAGTCCTGTGTGGTGTAGGTACACCCACAGTGCTGTTAGGGAGGGAGTTCCAGGATTGTTATTGGACATCAGTCAGTCCCGTGTGGTGTAGGTACACCCACAGTGCTGTTAGGGAGGGAGTTCCAGGATTGTTACTGGACATCAGTCAGTCCGTGTGGTGTAGGTACACCCACAGTGCTGTTAGGGAGGGAGTTCCAGGATTGTTATTGGACATCAGTCAGTCCGTGTGGTGTAGGTACACCCACAGTGCTGTTAGGAAGGGAGTTCCAGGATTGTTATTGGACATCAGTCAGTCCCGTGTGGTGTAGGTACACCCACAGTGCTGTTAGGGAGGGAGTTCCAGGATTGTTATTGGACATCAGTCAGTCCGTGTGGTGTAGGTACACCCACAGTGCTGTTAGGGAGGGAGTTCCAGTATTGTTATTGGACATCAGTCAGTCCCGTGTGGTGTAGGTACACCCACAGTGCTGTTTGGGAGGGAGTTCCAGGATTGTTATTGGACATCAGTCAGTCCCGTGTGGTGTAGGTACACCCACAGTGCTGTTTGGGAGGGAGTTCCAGGATTGTTATTGGACATCAGTTAGTCCGTGTGGTGTAGGTACACCCACAGTGCTGTTAGGGAGGGAGTTCCAGGATTGTTATTGGACATCAGTTAGTCCGTGTGGTGTAGGTACACCCACAGTGCTGTTAGGGAGGGAGTTCCAGGATTGTTATTGGACATCAGTTAGTCCGTGTGGTGTAGGTACACCCACAGTGCTGTTAGGGAGGGAGTTCCAGGATTTTGACCCCAGCGACAGTGACCCCCGTTCGTTCAGACGATCTCTAACGTTGCAAAACGTCTTGGAGCTGTTTGCCAGAATCAATAATTGTACACTTTGACCCCAAACCACGTGAGGGGATGTGAGGAACAGGGGACAGAAAGACCAAGTCAAAGAGGGAAGGTTCAAGTAGCATCTTAAAGGAGGAGAGAGAGAGAGAGAGCGACCGGGAGAGAGCGACCGGGAGAGAGCGACCGGGAGACAGAGCGACCGGGAGAGAGCGACCGAGAGAGAGCGACCGAGAGAGAGCGACCGAGAGAGAGCGACCGAGAGAGAGCGACCGAGAGAGAGCGAACAGGAGAGAGCGACCGAGAGAGAGCGACCGAGAGAGAGCGACCGAGAGAGAGCGACCGAGAGAGAGCGAACAGGAGAGAGCGAACAGGAGAGAGCGAACAGGAGAGAGCGACCGACAGAGAGTGACCGAGAGAGAGTGACCGAGAGTGACCGAGAGAGAGAGAGTGACTGAGAGAGAGAGAGCGATTGAGAGAGAGAGAGCGACTGAGAGAGAGAGAGCGATTGAGAGAGAGAGAGCGACTGAGAGAGAGAGAGTGACTGAAAGAAGGAGCGTCTGAGAGAGAGAGAGCGACCGAGAGGGAGGGAGCGACCGAGAGGGAGGGAGCGACCGAGAGGGAGCGACCGAGAGGGAGCGACCGAGAGGGAGCGACCGAGAGGGAGCGACCGAGTGAGAGTGAACAGGAGAGAGCGACCGAGAGAGAGCGAACAGGAGAGCGACCGAGAGAGGGCGACCGAGAATCCGAGAGAGAATCAGAGAGAGAGTGAGAGACGGAGAGAGTGAGAGACGGAGAGAGAGTGAGAGACCGAGAGAGAGAGTGACCAAGAGAGACTGAGAGATGGAGAGACCGAGAGAGAGCAAGTGAGAGAGAGAGCAAGTGAGAGAGAGCGACCGAGAGAGAACGACCGAGAGAGAACGACCGAGAGAGAGCGACCGAGAGAGAGCGACCGAGAGAGAGCGACCGAGAGAGAGCGACCGAGAGAGAGCGACCGAGAGAGAGCGACCGAGAGAGAGCGACCGAGAGAGAGCGACCGGGAGAGAGCGACCGGGAGAGAGCGACCGGGAGAGAGCGACCGAGAGAGAGCGACCGGGAGAGAGAGCGACCGAGAGAGAGAGAGCGACCGAGAGAGAGCGACCGAGAGTGAGCGACCGAGAGTGAGCGACCGAGAGAGAGCGACCGAGAGTGAGCGACCGAGAGAGAGCGACCGAGAGAGAGCGGCCGAGAGAGAGAGTGACCGAGAGAGAGAGCAACCGAGAGAGCGCACGACCAGGAGAGAGAGCGACCGAGAGAGAGAGCGACCGAGAGATAAGCGACCGGGAGAGAGCGACCGGGAGAGAGAGCGACCGGGAGAGAGAGCGACCGGGAGAGAGAGCGACCGGGAGAGAGAGCAACCGGGAGAGAGAGCGACCGGGAGAGAGAGCGACCGGGAGAGCGCGACCGAGAGAGAGAGCGACTGAGAGAGAGAGCGACCGAGAGAGAGAGCGACCGAGAGAGAGAGCGACTGAGAGAGAGAGCGACCAAGAGAGCCCGACCGGGAGAGAGCGACCGGGAGAGCGATCAGGAGAGTGAGAGACCAAGAGAGAGAGCGACCGAGAGAGAGAGCGACCGAGAGAGAGAGCGACCGAGAGAGAGAGCGACCGAGAGAGAGAGCGACCGGGAGAGAGAGAGCGACCGAGAGAGAGAGCGAACGAGAGAGAGAGCGAACGAGAGAGAGAGCGACCGAGAGAGAGAGCGACCGAGAGAGAGAGCGACCAAGAGAGAGAGCGACCGAGAGAGAGAGCGACCGAGCGAGAGAGCGACCGAGAGAGAGAGCGACCGAGAGAGAGAGCGACCGAGAGGGAGAGCGACCGAGAGAGAGAGCGACCAAGAGAGAGAGCGACCGAGAGAGAGAGAGGGACAGAGAGAGCGACCGAGAGAGAGCGATCAAGAGAGCGTGACCGGGAGAGAGCGACCAAGAGAGAACAACTGAGAGAGAGAGCGACCGAGAGAGCGCGACCGGGATAGAGTGACCGAGAGAGCGCTACCGGGATAGAGCGACCGAGAGAGAGAGAGAGCGACCGCGAGAGAGAGAGCGACCGAGAGAGAGAGAGCGACCGAGAGAGAGAGAGCGACCGAGAGAGAGAGAGCGACAGAGAGAGAGAGAGCGACAGAGAGAGAGAGAGCGACCGAGAGAGAGAGCGGCCGAGAGAGAGCGACCGAGAGAGAGCGACCGGGAGAGAGCGACCGGGAGAGAGAGAGCGACTGAGAGAGAGAGAGCGACCGAGAGAGAGAGAGCGACCGAGAGAGAGAGAGCGACCGAGAGAGAGAGAGCGACCAAGAGAGAGAGAGACCGAGAGGGAGAGACAGAGAGAGAGAGAGAGACCGAGAGAGAGAGAGAGAGAGA
>NW_027593472.1:27500-31777 GCF_964213995.1 Mustelus asterias
TCCCTCGCTCCCTATCTCTGTAACCTCCTCCAGCCCCTACAATCCTCATCCTCCTGTTCAAATCCCTCCCTCGCTCCCTCCCTCCCTATCTCTGTAACCTCCTCCAGTCCCTACAATCCTCACCCTCCTGTTCAAATCCCTCCCTCGCTCCCTCCCTATCTCTGTAACCTCCTCCAGCCCCTACAATTCCCATCCTCCTGTTCAAATCCCTCCCTCATCCCCTCTCTCCCTATCTCTGTACCCTCCTCCAGCCCCTACAATTCTCATCCTCCTGTTCAAATCCCTCCCTCGCTCCCTCCCTATCCCTGTAACCTCCTCCAGCCCCTACAATTCTCATCCTCCTGTTCAAATCCCTCCCTCGCTCCCTCCCTCCCTATCTCTGTAACCTCCTCCAGTCCCTACAATCCTCATCCTCCTGGTCAAATCTCTCCCTCGCTCCCTCCCTCCCTATTTCTGTAACCTCCTCCAGTCCCTACAATCCTCACCCTCCTGTTCAAATCCCTCCCTCGCTCCCTCCCTCCCTATCTCCATAACCTCCTCCAGTCCCTACAATCCTCATCCTCCTGTTCAAATCCCTCCCTCGCTCCCTCCCTCCCTATCTCTGTAACCTCCTCCAGTCCCTACAATCCGCACCCTCCTGTTCAAATCCCTCCCTCGCTCCCTCCCTATCTCTGTAACCTCCTCCAGCTCCTACAATTCTCATCCTCCTGTTCAAATCCCTCCCTCGCTCCCTCCCTCGCTATCTCTGTAACCTCCTCCAGTCCCTACAATCCTCAACCTCCTGTTCAAATCCCTCCCTCGCTCCCTCCCTATCTCTGTAACCTCCTCCAGTCCCTACAATTCTCATCCTCCTGTTCAAATCCCTCCCTCGCTCCCTCCCTATCTCTGTAACCTCCTCCAGCCTGTACAATTCTCATCGTCCTGTTCAAGTCCCTCCCTCGCTCCCTCCCTCCCTATCTCTGTAACCTCCTCCAGTCCCTACAATCCTCAACCTCCTGTTCAAATCCCTCCCTCGCTCCCTCCCTCCCTATCTCTGTAACCTCCTCCAGCCCCTACAATCCTCATCCTCCTGTTCAAATCCCTCCCTCGCTCCCTCCCTCCCTATCTCTGTAACCTCCTCCAGTCCCTACAATCCTCAACCTCCTGTTCAAATCCCTCCCTCCCTATCTCTGTAACCTCCTCCAGCCCCTACAATCCTCACCCTCCTGTTCAAATCCCTCCCTCGCTCCCTCCCTCCCTATCTCTGTAACCTCCTCCAGCCCCTACAATTCTCATTCTCCTGTTCAAATCCCTCCCTCGCCCCTCCCTCCCTATCTCTGTAACCTCTCCAGCCCCTACAATCCTCCCCCTCCCTGTTCAATCCCTCCCTCGCCTCCCTCCCTCCCTATCTCTGTAACCTCCTCCAGCCCTACATTTCTCATTCTCCTGTTCAAATCCCTCCCTCGCCCCCTCCCTATCTCTGTAACCTCCTCCAGCCCTACAATCCTCACCCTCCTGTTCAAATCCCTCCCTCGCCCCCTCCCTCCCTATCTCTGTAACCTCCTCCCCTCCAGCCCTACATTCTCATCCTCCTGTTCAAATCCCTCCCTCGCCCCCTCCCTCCCCTATCTCTGTAACCTCCTCCAGCCCCTACAAATCCTCACCCTCCTGTTCAAATCCCTTCCCTCGCCCCCTCCCTCCCTATCTCTGTAACCTCCTCCAGCCCCTACAATCCTCATCCTCCTGTTCAAATCCCTCCCTCGCTCCCTCCCTCCCTATCTCTGTAACCTCCTCCACCCCTACATTCATCATCCTCCTGTTCAAATCCCTCCCTCGCCCCCTCCCTCCCTATCTCTGTAAACCTCCTCCAGCCCCTACAATTCTCATCCTCCTGTTCAAATCCCTCCCTCGCTCCCTCCTATCTCTGTAAACCTCCTCCAGCCCCTACAATCCTCACCCTCCTGTTCAAATCCCTCCCTCGCTCCCTCCCTATCTCTGTAACCTCCTCCAGCTCCTACAATTCCTCACCCCTCCTGTTCAAATCCCTCCCTCGCTCCCTCCCCATCTCTGTAACCTCCTCCAGCCCCTACAATCCTCATCCTCCTGTTCAAATCCCTCCTCCCCACTCCCTCCCTATCTCTGTAACCTCCTCCAGCCCCTACAATCCTCATCCTCCTGTTCAAATCCCTCCCTCGCTCCCTCCCTCCCTATCTCTGTGACCTCCTCCAGCCCCTCCAATCCTCATCCTCCTGTTCCAATCCCTCCCTCGCTCCCTCCCTCCCTCCCATAGAACCATAGAAAATTACAGCTCAGAAAAACAGGCCTTTTGGCCCTTCTTGTCTGTGCCGAACCATTTTTTGCCTAGTCCCACTGACCTGCACTTGGACCATACCCTCCACACCCCTCTCATCCATGAACCCGTCCAGTTTTTCTTAAATGTTAAAAGCATTTACCACTTTATCCGGCAGCCCATTCCACACTCCCACCACTCTCTGCGTGAAGAAGCCCCCCCTAATATTCCCTTTAAACTTTTCTCCTTTCACCCTTAACCCATGCCCTCTGGTTTTTTTCTCCCCCAGCCTCAGCGGAAAAAGCCTGCTTGCATTCACTCTATCTATACCCATCAAAATCTTATACACCTCTATCAAATCTCCCCTCAATATTCTACGCTCCAGGGAATAAGTCCCAACCTATTCAATCTTGTCTGTAACTCAGCTTCTCAAGTCCCGGCAACATCCTTGTGAACCTTCTCTGCACTCTTTCAACCTTATTTACATCCTTCCTGTAACTAGGTGACCAAAACTGTACACAATACTCCAAATTCGGCCTCACCAATGCCTTATATAACCTTACCATAACACTCCAACTTTTATACTCGATACTCCGATTTATAAAGGCCAATGTACCAAAGGCACTCTTTATGACTCTATCCACTTTTAGGGAATTCTGTACCTGTATTCCCAGATCCCACTGTTCAACTGCACTCTTCAGAGTCCTACCATTTACCCTGTACGTTCTACTTTGGTTTGTCCTTCCAATGTGCAATATCTCACACTTGTCTGCGTTAAATTCCATTTAACATTAATTCCATTTTTCCTATCTCTGTAACCTCCTCCAGCCCCTACAATTCTCATCCCCCTGTTCCAATCCCTCCCTCACTCCCTCCCTCCTATCTCTGTAACCTCCTCCAGCCCCTACAATTCTCATCCCCCTGTTCAAATCCCTCCCTCGCTCCCTCCCTCCCTATCTCTGTAACCTCCTCCAGCCCCTACAATCTCATCCCCCTGTTCCAATCCCTCCCTCGCTCCCTCCCTATCTCTGTAACCTCCTCCAGCCCCTACAATTCTCATCCTCCTGTTCAAATCCCTCCCTCACTCCCTCCCTCCCTATCTCTGTAACCTCCTCCAGCCCCTACAATTCTCATCCTCCTGTTCAAATCCCTCCCTCACTCCCTCCCTCCCTATCTCTGTAACCTCCTCCAGCCCCTACAATTCTCATCCTCCTGTTCAAATCCCTCCCCTCGCTCCCTCCCTCCCTATCTCTGTAACCTCCTCCAGCCCCTACAATTCTCATCCTCCTGTTCAAATCCCTCCCTCGCTCCCTCCCTCCCTATCTCTGTAACCTCCTCCAGCCCTACAATCTCACCCTCCTGTTCAAATCCGTCCCTCACCCCTCCCTCCCTATCTCTGTAACCTCCTGCAGACCCTACAATTCTCATCCTCCTGTACAAATCCCTCCCTCGCTCCCTCCCTCCCTGTCTCTGTAACCTCCTCCAGCCCCTACAATTCTCATCCTCCTGTTCAATCCCTCCCTCCCTATCTCTGTAACCTCCTCCAGCCCCTACAATTCTCATCCTCCTGTTCAAATCCCTCCCTCGCTCCCTCCCTCCCTATCTCTGTAACCTCCTCCAGCCCCTACAATTCTCATCCTCCTGTTCAATCCCTCCCTCCCTATCTCTGTAACCTCCTCCAGCCCCTACAATCCTCATCCTCCTGTTCAAATCCCTCCCTCGCCTCATCCCTCCCTATCTCTGTAACCTCCTCCAGTCCCTACAATTCCATCCTCCTGTTCAAATCCCTCCCTCGCTCCCTCCCTCCCTATCTCTGTAACGTCCTCCAGCCCCTACAATTCCCAT
Source organism: Mustelus asterias (assembly GCF_964213995.1). Lineage (NCBI taxonomy): Eukaryota > Metazoa > Chordata > Chondrichthyes > Carcharhiniformes > Triakidae > Mustelus > Mustelus asterias. The sequence goes on from NW_027593472.1 coordinate 31,615, forward strand.
CCTCTGTTCAAATCCCTCTCTCGCTCCTCCCTCCCTATCTCTGTAACCTCCTCCAGCCCCTACAATCTTCACCCTCCTGTTCAAATCCGTCCCTCACCCCCCTCCCTCCCTATCTCTGTAACCTCCTGCAGACCCTACAATTCTCATCCTCCTGTACAAATCC
>NW_027593473.1:0-31774 GCF_964213995.1 Mustelus asterias
GGATCAGTGCTGAGGGAGCGCCGCACTGTGGCGCGGGTCAGTTCTGAGGGAGCGCCGCACTGTGGAAGGGTCGGTGCTGAGGGAGCTCTGCACTGTGGAAGGGTCAGTACTGAGGGAGTGCCGCACTGTGGGAGGGTCAGTGCTGAGGGAGCGCCGCACTGTGGGAGGGTCAGTTCTGAGGGAGTGCCGCACTGTGGGAGGGTCAGTGCTGAGGGAGCTCCGCACTGTGGGAGGGTCAGTGCTGAGGGAACTCCGCACTGTGGGAGGGTCAGTGCTGAGGGAGCTCCGCACTGTGGGAGGGTCAGTGCTGAGGGAGCGCCGCGCTGAGGGAGGGTCAGTGCTGAAGGAGCGCCGCACTGTGGAAGGGTCAGTGCTGAGGGAGCGCCGCACTGTGGGAGGGTCAGTGCTGAGGGAGCGCCACACTGTGGGAGGGTCAGTGCTGAGGGAGCGCCGCACTGTGGGAGGGTCAGTGCTGAGGGAGCGCCGCACTTTGGGAGGGTCAGTGCTGAGGGAGCGCCGCACTGTGGGATCTTACTGTGCACAAGACTGGCGCCCACAACCTCCACTGCAAGCACAAGCACATTTCAGAGGGTAAGTCATTGGTTATCGAGTATTTTGAAGTTCCGGAAGGGGGGTGTAGAAATTACATTACTCCGCGAGAGGATTTTCACAGCAGCTTCACTGCAGTGTTAATGTAAGCCTACTCGTGACAATAATAAATAAAGTTTAAAAAGCAGCGTTGAGGGCACATCACTGCAGCCTGTCACTGAGCCAGGATAAAACAGCTGGAGACATGGAACTCCAGTCGGATAAGCCAGGAATCCACCCTGAACTTACAGGCCCCCAGCTCTCACGTTCCCAGAACAAGCCCATTTGCAGCCCAGTGTATAAACAGCAGTGGAATCTCTCTCCAACCCATTCAAAAAATCCTTCACAGCCCCGTACATATCCCATCAATCTCCCTCCGTCTCTCTCGCTCTTGCACTCTCTCTCTCCCCCCCCCCTCCACACAGTCACGCAGTCTGTCACACACACACTCACCTGCACACTCACCCGCACACCCACCCACACACCCACACACACACTCACACACACACTCACACACACACTCACACACACACTTCCACACACTTCCACACACTCACACACGCTCGTGATTTGCCAGTTTGCTCTGTAATTCAGCATGGGTATTCTCAAAATAAAATCTTTGCTAGAAGTGCGCAAGAGAAAGTGCGACAGAGAGAGTGGAGAGAGAAAGCGAGAAAGAAAGCAAGAGTGGGTGAGGGAGGGGAAAGGGCGGGGGGGAGCAGGAAGGGGAAGGGACGGGGGAGCAGGAGGGGGGAAGCAGGAGGGGGAGGGAGGAGCAGGACGGGGGTAGCAGGAGGGGGGAGGGGAGGGTGGAGCAGGAGGGCGAAGGTGGGGGAGCAGGAGGGGCGGGGGAGGGCTAGGGAGGAGGGCACCGGGCTGGGGTGGGGGAGGGCAGGAGGGGGGAAGGGTCGGGTGGGGGGATGGAACATGGGGTGGCAGGGGGAGAGCGCAAGAGGCAGAGAGAAAGAGAAAGAGAAATCGAGGCAGAATTCCTGACAAAGGATTGGGGAAATCATGTGAGGAGAGGTTGAATTGAACTGTGATGCCTCTGTAGCAAAATAGCGCAGACCTCTTGAAGGAAATAAAGCAAGCTTTAGTCAGGAGCTGAGTGCAGTCTGAGGACTCGGCTTGTCAATATGGGCCTCCGGAAGGTTCGTCTCCCTGCCGAAGTTTGGGTAGCAGAGTCTCCTGCCAGCCAGTTACCCCCTCCACCCACCCACCCCTGATAACGCACAGGGTGAGACTGCCAGGGGCACGGTAGCACAGTGGTTAGCACTGCTGCCTCACAGCTCCAGGGACCTGGGTTCGATTCCCAGCTTGGGTCACTGTCTGTGTGGAGTTTGCACATTCTCCTCGTGTCTGCGTGGGTTTCCTCCGGGTGCCCCGGTTTCCTCCCACAGTCCAAAGATGTGCTGGTTAGGTTGATTGGCCATGCTAAAAATTGCCCTTAGTGTCCTGAGATGTGTAGGTTAGAGGGTTAGTGGGTAAATATGTAGGGATATGGGGGTAGGGCCTGGGTGGGATTGTGGTCGGTGCAGACTCGATGGGCCGAATGGCCTCAACTACTTTCTGTGGGAGTGAATTCCACACATTCACCACCCTCTGGGTGAAGAAATTTCTCCTCACCTCAATTCTAAAGGTTTACCCCTTATCCTCAAACTGTGACCCCCTCGTTCTGGACTCCCCCCACCATCGGGGGCATTCTTTCTGAATCCACCCTGTTAGAATTTTATAAGTTTCTATGAAATCCCTTCTCACTCTTCTAAACTCCAGTGAATATAATCCTCACCGACTTAGTCTCTCCTCATATGACAGACCTGCCATCCCAGGAATCAGCCTGGTAAACCTTCGCTGCGCTCCCTCTGTAGCAAGGACATCCTTCCTCAGATAAGGACACCAAAACTGCACACAATACTCCAGGTGTGGCCTCACTTCCCAAGGGTCGAAAGCTTCCTGTTTTTAGGTGTCCAGATCACCAACAACCTGTCCTGGTCCCCCCACGCCGACACTGTAGTTAAGAAAGCCTCTACTTTCTCAGAAGAATAAGGAAATTTGGTATGTCAGCTACGACTCGCACCACTTTTTACAGATGCCCCATAGAAAGCATTCTTTCTAGCTGTACCACAGCTTGGTAGGGCTCCTGCACTCCCCAAGACCGCAAGGAACTACAAAGGGTCATGAATGTAGCCCAATCCATCACGCAAACCAACCTCCCATCCATTGACTCTGTCTACACTCGGGAAAAGCAGCCGGCATAATCAAGGACCCCCCCACACACCCCGGACATTCTCTCTTCCACCTTCTTCCGTCGGGAAAAAGATACAAAAGTCTGAGGTCACGTACCGACCAACTCAAGAACAGCTTCTTCCCTGCTGCTGTCAGACTTTTGAACGGACCTACCTCGCATTAAGTTGATCTTTCTCTACACCCTAGCTATGACTGTAACACTACATTCTGCACCTGCTCCTTTCCTTCTCTATGAATGGTGTGCTTCGACTGTATAGCACGCAAGAAACAATACTTTTCACTGTGTCCCAGTACGTGACAATATAAATCAAATCTATGTACTCTATGAACGGTATGCTTTGTCTGTAAAGCGCGCAAGAAACAATACTTTTCACTGTATCCCAATACACGTGACACTAATAAATCAGATCAAATCACCAACGCCCAATACAATTGCAGCAAAACATCATTATCCCCATATTCAAATCTTCAATAAGATCACGGCTGATCCGACTGTAACCTTCAACCCACATTCCTGACTACCCCGATAACCTTTCACCCCCTTCTCGATCGAGAATCTATCTACCCTCACCTGAAAAAATAGAGGTGTGAGTGCGGGGGAGGGGTGTTGGGGGGCGGTGCGTGCGGCGGCGGGCGTGGGGGTGTGTGAGGGGGGGGATGGTGTGGGGGGGTGGGTATGTGCGGGGGGGTGGGTGTGTGGGTGTGTGTGCGGGGGGGTGAGCGCGGAGGGGGTTGAGCGCGGAGGGGGTTGAGCGCGGAGGGGGTTGCGCGCCGAGGGGGTTGCGCGCCGAGGGGGTTGCGCGCCGAGGGGGTTGCGCGCCGAGGGGGTTGCGCGCCGAGGGGGTTGCGCGCCGAGGGGGTTGCGCGCCGAGGGGGTTGCGCGCCGAGGGGGTTGCGCGCCGAGGGGGTTGCGCGCCGAGGGGGTTGCGCGCCGAGGGGGTTGCGCGCCGAGGGGGTTGCGCGCCGAGGGGGTTGCGCGCCGAGGGGGTTGCGCGCCGAGGGGGTTGCGCGCCGAGGGGGTTGCGCGCCGAGGGGGTTGCGCGCCGAGGGGGTTGCGCGCCGAGGGGGTTGCGCGCCGAGGGGGTTGCGCGCCGAGGGGGTTGCGCCCGAGGGGGTTGCGCGCCGAGGGGGTTGCGCGCCGAGGGGGCTGCGCGCCGAGGGGGCTGCGCGCCGAGGGGGTGCGCGCCGAGGGGGTTGCGCGCCGAGGGGGTTGCGCGCCGAGGGGGTTGCGCCGAGGGGGTTGCGCGCCGAGGGGGTTGCGCGCCGAGGGGGTTGCGCGCCGAGGGGGTTGCGCGCCGAGGGGGTTGCGCGCCGAGGGGGTTGCGCGCCGAGGGGGTTGCGCGCCGAGGGGGTTGCGCGCCGAGGGGGTTGCGCGCCGAGGGGGTTGCGCGCCGAGGGGGGTGCGCGCCGAGGGGGGTGCGCGCCGAGGGGGGTGCGCGCCGAGGGGGGTGCGCGCCGAGGGGGGTGCGGGCCGAGGGGGGTGCGCGCCGAGGGGGGTGCGCGCCGAGGGGGGTGCGCGCCGAGGGGGGTGCGCGCCGAGGCGGGGGCGCGCCGGGGGGGGGGGCGCCGAGGGGGGGAGCGCGCGGAGGGGGGGCGTGCGGGGGGGGTGTGTGTGCGGGGGGGGGGGGGGGGGGGGGGGGGTGTGTGTGTGCGGGGGGGGGTGTGCGGGGGGGGGGGGGGCTGTGCAGGGGGGGGGTGTGCGGGGGGGATGCGGGGGGTTGCGCGGCGGTGGTGTGCGGGGGGTGTGTGTGGGGGGGATGTGAGTGTGGAACTGAGGTCAATTTTGATTGCAACTCAGCAAGTTGTTGTGATCTGGAAGGCGTTGCTTGGAAGGAAGCTGATTCAATAGGAACTTTCAAAAGGAGCGATTTGTCGGGATTAGGGGACGGGACGGAGTGGGCAGGGGGAATAACTGGATAATTCTTCTAAAGAATCAGCACAGGCATTATCTGGGGAAGGATGTTCTTGCTGGAGAGGGAGAGCAGTGAAGGTTTACCAGACTGGTTAGATATGGCATTTGGGGCGAAAGGGATCGAGGGATATGGAGGGGAAGGGGGCGATCAGGCTGTTCATAGAATTCCAACAGTGCAGAAAGAGGCCATTCGGCCCATCGAGTCTGCACCAACAACAATCCCACCCAGGCCCTATCCCCTAACCTCACATATTTACCCTGCAAATCCCCCTGACGCTAAGGGACAATTTAGCACGGCCAATCCACCTAACCCACACATCTTTGGACTGTTGGAGGAAACCGGAGCACCCGGAGGAAACCCACGCAGACACGGGGGGAGGACGTGCAGACTCCACACAGACAGTGACCCGAGCCGGGAATCGAACCCGGGTCCCTGGCGCTGTGAGGCACCAGTGCTAACCCACTGTGCCGCCCAAATCTCCACCTCGGCGTGGATTTTCAGAAGGATGCGTGAACATTCCCCAACCCAATCAAAACCAAAACAGATTTCACAAATGTTGCCATTATTCAGAAAGTGCAGACAAGACATTGTTAAGATGGAAATGGGAGAATGTTTTCATGGCAAAGAACCTTGTTGAAGCTTACAGTTAACCATTCTGTTCACCACAGGTAACCCCCAGCCTGTGTTTCCGGACTTTTAAAACCCAATTAATTTCAGCAGCAACATAATCCATGTGGATTACACTCACTTTAGCCGCGGATGTTCTTACATTTATTTATGTAGGCGTCGCTGGCCAGCCCCAGTATGTATCACCCATCCTTAATTGCCCCCTGAGAAGGTGGTCATTGAGCCGCTTACTTGAACCAGCCAGACCCATGTGGTGTCAGTACACCTACGGCACTATCAGGGAGGGAGTTCCGGGATTTTGACCCCAGCCACAGTGAAGGAACGGCCGATATATTTCCAAGTCGGGATGGTGAGTGGCTCGGAGGGGGAACTTGCAGGTGGTGGTGTTCCCTATGTGTCTGCTGCACCCCCCCTTGTCCTTCTAGATGGTAGAGGTGGTGGGTTTGGAAGGTGCTGTTGAAGGAGCCTTGGTGAGTCGCTGCGGTGCATCTTGTAGATGGTTCACACGGCTGCATCGGTGGTGGAGGGAGTGAGTGTTTGTGGTTAGCGTGTCGATCGAGCGGGGCTGCTTTGTCCTGGATGGTGTCGAGCTTCTCGAGTGTTGTTGGAGACGCACTCATCCAGGCAAGTGGAGAGTGTTCCATCACACTCCTGACTTGTATCCTTGCAGATGGTGGACAGGCTTTGGGGAGTCAGGAGGTGAGTTACTCTCCGCAGGATTCCCAGTCTCTGACCTGCTCTGGGAGCCACAGTATTTATATGGCTGGATCCAGTCCAGTTTCTGGTCAATGGTAGCCCCCAGGGAGGTTGATAGTGGGGGGGATTCAGCGATGGTAATGCCATTGAAGGGGCGATGGTTAGATTCTCTCTTGTGGGTGATGGGCATTGCCTGGCATTTATGTGGCACAAATGTTACTTGCCACTTGTCAGCCCAAGCCTGGATATTGTCCAGATCTTGCTGCATTTGAACATGGACTGCTTCAATATCTGAGGAGTCACGAATGGTGCTGAACATTGTGCAATCATCAGTGAACATCCCCACTTCTGACCTTATGATGGAGGGAAGGTCATTGATGAAGCAGCTGAAGATAGTTGGGCCTCGGACACTCCCCTGAGGGACTCCTGCAGAGATGTCCTGGATCTGAGATGACTGACCCTCCACAATCATCTTCCTTTGTATCAGGTATGTCTCTAACCAGTGGAGAGTTTGCCCCCTGATACCCATTGGCTCCAGTTTTGCTGGGGCTCCTTGATGTCACACTCGGTTGAATGCTGCTTTGATGTCAAGGGCTGTCACTCTCACCTCACCTCTGGAATTCAGCTCCTTTGTCCATGTTTGAACCAAGGCTGTAATGAGGTCAGGAGCTGAGTGACCCTGGCGAAATCCAAACTGGGCGTCACTGAGCAGGTTATCGCTGAGCAGGTGCTGCTTGATAGCGCTGTCGATGACCCCTTCCATCACTTTACTGATGATCGAGAGTGGACTGATGGGGCGGTAATTGTCCGGGTTGCATACGTCCTGTTTGTTGTGTACAGGACATGCCTGGGCAAGTTTCCACATTGCCGGAATGATGCCAGTTATAACTGTACTGGAACAGCTTGGCCGGGGATGGAGACAGCAAGTTCTGGAACACCAGTCTTCAGTACTATTACCGGAATGTTATCAGGGCCCATTGCGTTTGCAGCATCCACTGCTTTCAGCCCTTTCTTGATGTCACGGAGAGTGAATCAAATTGGCTGAAGACTGACATCTGTGATGCTGGGGATTTCTGGAGGAGGCTGAGATGGATCATCCACTCGGCACTGAGAATCACAACAATGCAGGAGGAGGCCATTCGGCCCCCTTCGAGTCTGCACCGACTCTTCGACAGAGCATCTTACCCAGGTCGATCCCTGTAACCTGCACATCTTTGGACACTAAGGGACAATTTAGCATGGCCAATCCACCTAACCTGCACATCTTTGGACACTAAGGGACAATTTAGCATGGCCAATCCACCTAACCTCCACATCTTTGGACTGTGGTAGGAAACTGGAGCACCCGGAGGACACAGGGAGAACTGGCAGACTCCGCACAGACAGTGACCAGAGGCGGGAATCGAACCCGGCTCCCTGGAGCTGTGAGACGGCAGTGCTGTGCCACCCTCCTGGCTGAAGAGTGTTGCAAGTGCTCCGGGTTTGCATTTTGCACTGAGGTGCTCGGTTCCCACACATTATGCAATTAAACCTCAAACTTGTTGTTGGGATCTGTACCTTTTCCCGTTAATCACCACTCTGCCCTCTACACTGGCTCCGTGGCCCCCTGGGTTGACTGTGCCGCACCCATTCCCCCCGCCGCACCCATTCCCCCCACCACCCCAGCTCCACAAGTAACCTCCCCATTGTAAACCCCACAACAAAGGGGCAGACTATCCCCCAACGATGCAACACAAAGGGATGGTACCCCACCACCCCCACTTGACCCCCACACAGTTCACTTCTGGATCCCATTGTTGACCCCTGACTCTCACACACTTGACCCCTGACCCACCCCACACAGTTGACCCCTGACCGCACACATACAAACACACAGTTGACCTGATTCCCATAGTTGACCCCTGACACACATATTGAACCCTGACCCCCCACACAGTTGACCCCTGACCCCCCCGCGCACACAGTTGACCCGACACACAGATTGACCCCTCACCCTCCCACACAGTTGACCCAATCTTCCCACACACTTGACCCGACACCCCCCATACAGACACAGTTGACCTGATTCCCATAGTTGACCCCTGACACACACATTGAACCCTAACCCCCCCACCCAACGGTTGACCTCTGATTCCCATAGTTGGCCCCTGATCTCCCACAGTTGAACCCTGGCCACCAGACGGTTGACCCCTGACCCCCCACACACACAGTTGACCCAACCCCCTACACACTTGACCCCTGACCCCCACACACACAGTTGACCTGATTCCCATAGTTGACCCCTGACCACCCCCACACCCACAGTTGAACCCTGACACCCCCACAGTTGAACCCTGATTCCCATAGGTGACCGCTGAGCCCCCCACAGTTGACCTGATTCCCATAGTTGATCGCTGACATGCCCCCCCGCGACAGTTGAACCCTGACACCCCCACAGTTGAACCCTGATTCCCCCACAGTTGAACCCTGACCCCCCCACACAGGTGAACCCTGATTCCCATAGTTGATCCCCCCCACACACGGTTAACCCGATTCCCCATAGTTGACCCCTGACTCTCCCCACACACGCACATTGATTGGCCCCTGACCCCCACACAGTTGACCTCTGATCCCCATAGTTGACTCCTGACCACCCCCCACACACACACACACACAGTTGAACACTGACCCCCTACACACTTGACCCCCGACCCCCTACACAGTTGACCCCCAACCTCCCACACACTTGATCCTTGACCCACCCCATCCACACACATTGAACCCTCCCTCCCCCCAGTTGCCCCCTGACCCCTCCCTCCCCTCCAGTTGCCCCCTGACCCCCCTCCCCCCCAGTTGCCCCCCTCCCCCCCAGTTGCCCCGACACCCCTCCCCACCGTTGCCCCCTGACACCCATTACCCCCCCAGTTGCCCCCTGACCCTCCTCCCCCCGTTGCCTCCTGACCCCCCTGTCGCCCCCTCCCCCCGTTACCGCCTGACCCCCTCCCCCCCATTGCCGCCTGACCCCCCCCCCTGTTGCCCCCTGACCTCCCCGACCCCCGTTTCCCCCTGACCCCCCTCCCCCTCAGTTGCCCCGACCCCCCTCCCCCTCAGTTGCCCCCTGACCCCCCTCCCCCTCAGTTGCCCCCTGACCCCCCTACCCCCCAGTTGCCCCCTGACCCCCCTCCCCCCCGTTGCCCCCTGACCCCCCTCCCCCCCGTTGCCCCCTGACCCCCCCTCCGCCCCAGTTGCCCCCTGACCCCCCTCCCACCCGTTGCCCCCTGAACCCCCCTCCGCCCCCGTTGCCCCCTGACCCCCCTCCCCCGTTGCCCCCTGACCCCCCTCCGCCCCCGGACCCCCCTCCCCCGTTTCCCCCTGACCTACCTCCCCCCCGTTGCCCCGACCCCCTGTTGCCCCCTGACCGCGCCTCCCCCCACGGTGCCCCCTGACCCCCCCTCCCCCCCCGTTGCCGCATGACCCCCCTCCCCCCCAGTTGCCGCCTGACCCCCCCTCCCCTCCCGTTGTCCCCCTCCCCCCAGTTGCGACCTGACCCCCCTCCCCTCAGTTGCCCCCTGACCCCCCTCCCCCCCAGTTGCGACCTGACCCCCCCCCACCCCAGTTGCCCCGAATCCCCTCCCCCCAGTTGCCCCCTCCCCTCCAGTTGCCCCCTGACCCCCCTCACCCCCAGTTGCCCCCTGACCCCCCCTCTCCCCCCAGTTGCCCGACACCCCCTCCCCCTCAGTTGCCCCCTGACCGCCCTCTCCCCCCAGTTGCCCCCTGACCCCCCTCCCCCCCAGTTGCCCCCTGACCCCCCTCCCCCCCAGTTGCCCCTGACCCCCCTCCCCCCCAGTTGCCCCTGACCCCCCTCCCCCCCAGTTGCCCCTGACCCCCCTCCCCCTCCGTTGCCCCCTGCCCCCCCTCCCCCTCCGTTGCCCCCTGACCCCCCTCCCCCTCCGTTGCCCCCTGACCCCCCTCCCCCTCCGTTGCCCCCTGACCCCCCCTCCCCCCCAGTTGCCCCCTGACCCCCCTCTCCCCCAGTTGCCCCCTGACCCCCCTCCCCCTCAGGTGCCCCCTGACCCCCCTCCCCCTCAGGTGCCCCCTGACCCCCCTCCCCCCCAGTTGCCCCCTGACCCCCCTCCCCCCCAGTTGCCCCCTGACCCCCCTCCCCCCCAGTTGCCCCCTGACCCCCCTCCCCCCCAGTTGCCCCCTGACCCCCCTCCCCCCCAGTTGCCCCCTGACCCCCCTCCCCCCCAGTTGCCCCCTGACCCCCCTCCCCCCCAGTTGCCCCCTGACCCCCCTCCCCCCCAGTTGCCCCCTGACCCCCCTCCCCCCCAGTTGCCCCCTGACCCCCCTCCCCCCCAGTTGCCCCCTGACCCCCCTCCCCCCCAGTTGCCCCCTGACCCCCCTCCCCCCCAGTTGCCCCCTGACCCCCCTCCCCCTCAGTTGCCCCCCCTCCCCCTCAGTTGCCCCCCCTCCCCCTCAGTTGCCCCCCCTCCCCCTCAGTTGCCCCCCCTCCCCCTCAGTTGCCCCCCCTCCCCCTCAGTTGCCCCCCCCTCCCCCTCAGTTGCCCCCCCTCCCCCTCAGTTGCCCCCCCTCCCCCTCAGTTGCCCCCTGACCACCCTCCCCCTCAGTTGCCCCCTGACCCCCCTCCCCCTCAGTTGCCCCCTGACCCCCCTCCCCCTCAGTTGCCCCCTGACCCCCCTCCCCCTCAGTTGCCCCCTGACCCCCCTCCCCCTCAGTTGCCCCCTGACCCCCCTCCCCCTCAGTTGCCCCCTGACCCCCCTCCCCCTCAGTTGCCCCCTGACCCCCCTCCCCCTCAGTTGCCCCCTGACCCCCCTCCCCCTCAGTTGCCCCCTGACCCCCCTCCCCCTCAGTTGCCCCCTGACCCCCCTCCCCCTCAGTTGCCCCCTGACCCCCCTCCCCCTCAGTTGCCCCCTGACCCCCCTCCCCCTCAGTTGCCCCCTGACCCCCCTCCTTACCCGGGCGGGCCAGTGCGGGTAGCCTTTCATCTTGGCGAAGACCAGGTCCCCGGCCTTGTAGTCCTTGTGGCGGTTGATCCTGGACATGGCGGCGCGCGCGGGGCTGGGGGAGGGGGCGGGGCTGAGCGCGCGGGGCTGGGGGGAGGGGGCGGGGCTGGGCCGGGCTGAGGGGGGGGTCTCGCGCCCTGTCTCTCTCTCACTCTCCCGCTCACTCTGTGCCGCTCGCGCTCTCGCTCTGGCCCCGCGCTCAGCCGCCTCGAGCCGCTCGGCGATCGGCCCGCCGCCCTGGAGGACCCCGCCCCGCTCCTCCCGCTCTCACACTGCCCCGCTCCTCCAGCAGGCGCCAGCCGATCGCCGAGAGCATCGAGCGGACAGGGCCCTCACACTGTCACTCGCTCACAGTCTCTCACACACCCAGACAAACACCCACACACATACCCTCACACACTGACTGACACAGAGAGACAGACACACACCCAGACAATCACCCACAAACAGACCCTCACATACACCCAAACACCCTCACACACACCCAGACAAACACCCACACACATACCCTCACACACACACACTGACTAACACAGAGAGACACACACACACTGACAATCGCACACCCCCTGACAAACACCCAGACAAACACCCTCACACACACCCAGACAAACACCCACACACATACCCTCACACACACACTGACTAACACAGAGAGACACACACACACCCTGACAAACACCCACACACGGACAAACACCCTCACACACACCCACATACAGACCCTCACTCTCACACAGACTGATTAACACAGAGACACACACACCCAGACAAACACCCATACACAGACCCTCACACACACACACTGGCTGATTAACACAGAGAGAGACTCACACACACCCAGACAAACACCCACACACTGACTCTCACACTCACACAGACTGATTAACACAGACAAACACACCCAGACAAACACCCACATACAGACCCTCACACACACACTAACTGACACACAGAGAGACTCACACACACCCAGACAAACACCCACACTCTGACCCTCACACACACACAATCAACTCACCCAGACAAAAATTTACATAAAAACACAATTGGGCGGCACGGTAGCACAGTGGTTAGCACTGCTGCTTCACAGCTCCAGGGTCCCGGGTTCGATTCCCGGCTCAGGTCACTGTCTGTGTGGAGTTTGCACATTCTCCTCGTGTCTGCGTGGGTTTCCTCCGGGTGCTCCGGTTTCCTCCCACAGTCCAAAGATGTGCGGGTTAGGTTGATTGGCCAGGTTAAAAATTGCCCCTTAGAGTCCTGGGATGTGTAGGTTAGAGGGTTAGCGGGTAAATATGTGGGGGTAAGGCCTGGGTGGGATTGTGGTCGGTGCAGACTCGATGGGCCGAATGGCCTCCTTCTGCACTGTAGGGTTTCTATGATTCTATGATTTCTATGACACCCATAGACACAGACCCAGACAAACACTCACACAGGGACAATAACAACTGCACACACAACACACAGAGAGAGACCACACACACAAACCCTCACACACACAACCAGAGACAAAGACTCACAGAGGACAATAACAACTGCACACACAACACCCAGACACACAGAGAGAGACCACACACACAAACCCTCACACACACACAACCAGCGACAAAGACTCACAGACACACCCAGACTCTCTCAGACACACGAACTGATTAACACAGAAAGAGACTCTCTCACCCTCACACAAACCCAGACAAACACCAGCACACAAACATACACACCCTCACACACACACAATCAACTTACCTAGACACAAATCTACACACAAACACAACTATACCCAGAGACACAGACCCAGACAAACACCCACACACCAACAAAGACAATAACAACTACACCCACACCCAAACACCCACACACTGACAGAGACAACAACTACACACACATTCATTTATCAACTCACAAACACAACTACACTCATAGACACACACACAACTAACCCCATAGAAACACACCCTTACACATACACACACATAACTCACCCAGACACACCCACAGTCAACAGACAGAGACAGCAACTAACCCCACAGAAACACAGACTCACACACACACCAACAAACACACCCACACACAAATCTACACACAGACACACACCCAGACACAACACACACACACAGACCCTGACACACACATCCACATAAACACAACTAACCCCATAGTAACACACACAACTACATCCTTACACGCACACACACCCAGACACAAATCTACGCACAGAGACACACACCCAGACACAACACGCACAGAGACCCTCACACACAGCCACACACAACACCCACAGATTCAACTCACCCACAGAACAACTAATCCCACAGATACACGCCCAGACTCAACACAGAGACCCTCACACACACAACAACTTCATCCTCTCACACACACACCCCGACACAAATCTACACACAGAGACACACACCCAGACACAACACACACACAGACCATCACACACACCCAGACACAATTCACCCAGTCGCACACCCAGACACAACACACACGCAGACCATCACACACACCCACACACAATTCACCCAGTCGCACACCCAGACACAACACACACGCAGACCATCACTCACACCCACACACAATTCACCCAGTCGCACACCCAGACACAACACACACACAGACCATCACACACACCCAGACACAATTCACCCAGTCGCACACCCAGACACAACACACACGCAGACCATCACACACACCCACACACAATTCACCCAGTCGCACACCCAGACACAACACACACGCAGACCATCACACACACCCACACACAATTCACCCAGTCGCACACCCAGACACAACACACACGCAGACCATCACACACACCCACACACAATTCACCCAGTCGCACACCCAGACACAACACACACGCAGACCATCACACACACCCACACACAATTCACCCAGTCGCACACCCAGACACAACACACACGCAGACCATCACACACACCCACACACAATTCACCCAGTCGCACACCCAGACACAACACACACGCAGACCATCACACACACCCACACACAATTCACCCAGTCGCACACCCAGACACAACACACACACAGACCATCACTCACACCCACACACAATTCACCCAGTCGCACACCCAGACACAACACACACGCAGACCATCACACACACCCACACACAATTCACCCAGTCGCACACCCAGACACAACACACACGCAGACCATCACTCACACCCACACACAATTCACCCAGTCGCACACCCAGACACAACACACACACAGACCATCACACACACCCAGACACAATTCACCCAGTCGCACACCCAGACACAACACACACACAGACCATCACACACACCCAGACACAATTCACCCAGTCGCACACCCAGACACAACACACACATTTATCAACTCACCCACACTAACACAACGAGACCTTCACACACACAACCAGACAAAACTCACCCACACAAAACATAACTACACCCATAGACACACACCCGGACACAACACCCAGACACTACGTGTACACAATCCACTCGTTCACACAAACACAACACCTACACCCATAGACACACACCCACAGACAAGCACCCACAGAATCAACTCATCGACAAAGATAATTGATGAGGGAAGGGCGGTAGATGTAGTTTATGTGGACTTTAGTCAGGCGTTTGACAAGGTCCCACATGGCAGACTGGTACAAACACTAAAATCTCATGGGATTCGGGGTGGGCTGGCTGGACGGATACAGAACTGGCTTGGTTATAGAGTCTGTGTCTTATAAGTTCTGTTTGTGAACAGAATTCCCACTCACCTGAAGAAGGGGCTCAGAGCCTCGAAAGCTTGTGTGGCTTTTGCTACCAAATAAACCTGTTGGACTTTAACCTGGTGTTGTTAAACTTCTTACTTGGTTATAGAATACACGTCTCTTTAACCTGTGCTTAATGCTCCCTCCACTCACATTGTCTGTATCTTTAAGACCTGGTTGGATGTAGAGATTCGCATTCTAAGCAGTATTCTGTAACTTGATTTTGTGTCTCCGTGCCCTGTTTGAGAGCAGATTTCCACTCCATCTGACGAAGGAGCAGCACTCCGAAAGCTAATGGCATTTGCTACCAAATAAATCTGTTGGACTTTAACCTGGTGTTGTTAAAACTCTTACTTGGTTATAGAAGACAGAGAGTAACGGTGGAAGGGTGTTTTTCAGAATGGAGATGTGTAGCTAGTGGTGTTCCGCCGGGATCAGTGCTGGGACCTCTTGTATATATAAATGATCTGGAGGAAAATTGTGGGGGGTCTGATTAGTGAGTTTGCGGATGAGACGAAGATTGGTGGAGTTGCTGATACTGCTGGGGATTGTCAGACGATACAACAGGATAGAGGTAGATTGGAGACTTGGGCACAGACATGGCAGATGGAGTTTAATCCAGACAAATGTGAGGTGATGCATTTTGGAGGATCAAATGTAGGTGTGAATTAGACTGTAAACGGCAGAACACTTAGGAACATCAACATGCAGAGGGATCGGGGCGTGCAGGTCCACAGTTCCCTAAAAGTGGCAGCACAGGAGGCCAAGGTGATTAAGAAGGCATCTGGCATGCTTGCCTTCATCAGCCGGGGCATTGAGTACAAGAGTTGGCAAATCATGTTGCAGCAAAAGCCGTGGTTCGGCCGCATTTGGAATATTGCGTGCAGATCTGGTCGCCACACTGCCAGAAGGACATGGAAGCTTTGGAGAGAGTGCAGGGAAGGTTCACCAGGATGTTGGCCTGGTCTCGAGGGTGTTGGCTATGAGGAGAAGGTTGAATAAACTAGGATTGTTTTCACTGGAAAGATGGAGGCTGAGGGGAGACCTGGTCTACAGAACGATGAGAGGCAGAGACAGGGTGGATAGTCTGAGGCTTATTCCCCAGGGTGGAAGTGCCAATTACACGGGGGCACAGGTTCAAGGTGAGAGGGGGCAAGTTTAAGGGGGAGGTGCGGGGGGAGGTTTTTCACGCAGAGAGCGGTGGGTGCCTGGAACGCGCTGCCAGAGGAGGTGGTGGAAGCAAACATATTAGTGACATTTAAGAGGTCTCTGGATGGGGACATGGATAGGAAGGGAAGAGAGGGATACAGACCGAGTAATGGGAGAAGGTTTTTTATTAACTTTAGTTAGGGCATCATGATCGGCACGGGCTTGGAGGGCCGAAGGGCCTGTTCCTGTGCTGTACTGTTCTTTATACTTTGGATCCACAGAAACACAACAAGCACACCCATAGACACACAACCACACACATACCCAGACAGAATTAACTCCCCACACTTGGGGTTAGATACAGAGTAAAGTTCCCTCTACACTGTCCCCCATCAAACACTCCCAGGACAGGTACAGCACGGGGTTAGATACAGAGTAAAGCTCCCTCTACACTGTCCCCCCATCAAACACTCCCAGGACAGGTACAGCACGGGGTTAGATACAGAGTAAAGCTCCCTCTACACTGTCCCCCCATCAAACACTCCCAGGACAGGTACAGCACGGGGTTAGATACAGAGTAAAGCTCCCTCTACACTGTCCCCATCAAACACTCCCAGGACAGGTACAGCACGGGGTTAGATACAGAGTAAAGCTCCCTCTACACTGTCCCCATCAAACACTCCCAGGACAGGTACAACACGGGGTTAGATACAGAGTAAAGATCCCTCTACACTGTCCCCATCAAACACTCCCAGGACAGGTACAGCATGGGGTTAGATACAGAGTAAAGCTCCCTCTACACTGTCCCCCATCAAACACTCCCAGGACAGGTACAGCATGGGGTTAAATACAGAGTAAAGCTCCTTCTACACTGTCCCCATCAAACACTCCCAGGACAGGTACAGCACGGGGTTAGATACAGGGTAAAGCTCCCTCTACACTGTCCCCATCAAACACTCCCAGGACAGGTACAGCACGGGGTTAGATACAGAGTAAAGCTCCCTCTACACTGTCCCCCATCAAACACTCCCAGGACAGGTACAACACAGGGTTAGATACAGAGTCAAGCTCCTTCAGGGGTAAGTTTTTCACTCAGAGGGTGGTGGGTGAGTGGAATCGGCTGACGTCGGTGGTGGTGGAGGCAAACTCGTTGGGGTCTTTTAAGAGACTTCTGGATGAGTACATGGGATTTAATGGGATTGAGGGCTATAGATAGGCCTAGAGGTAGGGATATGATCAGCGCAACTTGTGGGCCGAAGGGCCTGTTTGTGCTGTGGCTTTTTATGTTCTATGTTCTACACTGTCCCCATCAAACACTCCCAGGACAGGTACAGCACGGGGTTAGATACAGAGTAAAGCTCCCTCTACACTGTCCCCATCAAACACTCCCAGGACAGGTACAGCACGGGGTTAGATACAGAGTAAAGCTCCCTCGACACTGTCCCCCATCAAACACTCCCAGGACAGGTACAGCACAGGGTTAGATACAGAGTAAAGCTCCCTCGACACTGTCCCCCATCAAACACTCCCAGGACAGGTACAGCACGGGGTTAGATACAGAGTAAAGCTGCCTCTACACTGTCCCCATCAAACACTCCCAGGACAGGTACAGCACGGGGTTAGATACAGAGTAACGCTCCCTCTACACTGTCCCCCATCAAACACTCCCAGGACAGGTACAGCATGGGGTTAGATACAGAGTAACGCTCCCTCTACACTGTCCCCATCAAACACTCCCAGGACAGGTACAGCACGGGGTTAGATACAGAGTAAAGCTCCCTCTCCACTGTCCCCATCAAACACTCCCAGGACAGGTACAGCACGGGGTTAGATACAGAGTAACGCTCCCTCTACACTGTCCCCCATCAAAAACTCCCAGGACAGGTACAGCACGGGGTTAGATACAGAGTAACGCTCCCTCTACACTGTCCCCCATCAAAAACTCCCAGGACAGGTACAGCACGGGGTTAGATACAGTGTAAAGCTCCCTCTACACTGTCCCCATCAAACACTCCCAGGACAGGTACAGCACGGGGTTAGATACATAGTAAAGCTCCCTCTACACTGTCCCCCATCAAAAACTCTGATGCACTCTCAATCAGGCAAAGACTAGTTTGTCTGCAAGAACAAACAGGCTTTTATTCGCAAAGACTTGGAGCACACCCATGCCGATGAACTGGTCCAGAGACTGAGGCAGGGGGTGGGGAGCAGTCACCTTTATACCTGGACCAGGGGGGGAGGAGTCCCAGGCAGGGCCGGCAGGGGCATGCCCAGGCATGTCACACACACACACACACACACAGGCAATAAGCTAACAGTGGTTTACCACATTCACCCCCTGCTTTCAAAAAAGAGTCCGGCGGGGGTGAGGTGGGTGGAACGATATTTACAGAATTACAAATTTACAAATTTAGTCTCTCTGGGGGCTTGATCTGCCGCTGCGACCGCCGCAGTGCCGGTTGTGGTGTCGGTTCCGGTGGCCGCGGTGTTGGTTCAGGCGCCAGGCCGTAGTCGCTCGAGTCGTCTGTAGTCCCTTCTGATTGTCGTGGTGGCGGCTCCTGGGGCTCAGGCGTGCTGTATACAGGGGTTGGGGGTGTGGGGTTGTGGGTCATAGTGGTCCCTGGGGCACCTGCGGGTCTTGATGTGGAGTCCAGGTATTTTCTACCAAATAAACCTGTTGGACTTTAACCTGGTGTTGTTAAAGCTCTTACTGTGTTCACCCCAGTCCAACGCCGGCATCTCCACACCATGACTACCATCGACACCGCAAACTGCCGGCTCCAAGTGGAGAGGATCTCCAAGAAGATCGCGCATATCGACACAGACATCAAGTTTCTACAAACATGCAAGAAAGCAGACAAGATACCGAAAGGACTAAGGATCACGAACCCACTCAGGTCAACCTATGACACAGACTACGCTGAGAGACTTTGCGGTCACACCTCTCTCACACTCCTCAACCACCTCATACACCAGCTCTACAGCAAACGCCGCAGCCTGGAAACCAAGATCGAATCCGTATTCTCAACTTGCGCTCAGGACGCAGACCAGCTGCGAAACTCTGCCAAGCAGACGAGACAAAGGAACTACACCATCTACATGCACACCAAGAACAGGACACTTGAGAAACTCGGCATCACCACCAGCAGCAACTAAGCCTCCCCCGGTACCACAGTAGGAAACAGTACCACTGCAGGGAAGTCCATTGTCAACTTGTCGGACTGCACACTTCAACCAGATGAAATCGAAGTTCTCAGCCGAGGGTTCAATTTTTGCCCCACCACCAAAATAGACCCCATCAGTCTCGCGGCGGACACAGAGGAATTCATCAGGCGAATGAGGCTGCGGGAGTTCTTCCATCAACCCCAAGAGGCCAACAGCGAACACAATGAGACAGCCAATGAACCGGAACAGCCGACAGAGAGATCCGCAGTGCAGCCGAAGAGGAAAGAGTCGAATTGGACCCCTCCGGAAGGCCGCTGCCCTCGACTTGACATGTATGCCCAAGCCATCAGGAGGTGCGTCAACACCAGATTCATCAGCCGCACTCACAAGACAGCACCGAACATCACCCAAGCACAACGCAACGCCATCCACGCTCTCAAGACCAACCGCAACATCAAACCAGCAGACAAAGGAGGGGCCATCGTCATACTGAACAGAACGGATTACCGCAAAGAAGTGTACCGACAACTGAACAACGAGGAACACTCCAGACAGTTATCCACAGATCC
The DNA here is from genome assembly GCF_964213995.1 of Mustelus asterias. NCBI lineage: Eukaryota > Metazoa > Chordata > Chondrichthyes > Carcharhiniformes > Triakidae > Mustelus > Mustelus asterias. Next base: position 19,727 of record NW_027593473.1, read on the forward strand.
GACCAAAGAACACACCCGTCAACTCAACACTCTGATCAAGACCTTTGATCCAGACCTTCAGAGCACCCTCCGTGCTCTCATCCCACGTACTCCCCGCGTTGGAGATCTCTACTGCCTCCCAAAGATACACAAGGCAAACACACCCGGCCGTCCCATCGTATCGGGCAATGGGACCCTGTGCGAGAACCTCTCCGGCTATGTCGAGGGCATCCTGAAACCCATTGTACAAAGAACCCCCAGCTTTTGTCGCGACACGATGGACTTCCTACAGAAACTCAGCACACATGGAGCAGTTGAACCAGGAGCGCTCCTCGTCACAATGGATGTCTCGGCACTCTACACCAGCATCCCCCACGATGCTGGCATTGTTGCAACGGCCTCGGTACTCAATGCCGTCAACTGCCAGTTTCCAGATGCAATTTTACAATTCATCCGCTTCATCCTGGACCACAATGTCTTCACCTTCAACAATCAGTTCTTCATCCAGACACACGGAACAGCCATGGGGACCAAATTCGCACCTCAATATGCCAACATCTTCATGCACAGGTTCGAACAAGACTTCTTCACCGCACAGGACCTTCAACCGATGCTATACACTAGATACATCGATGACATTTTCTTCCTTTGGACTCATGGTGAACAATCACTGAAACAACTATATGATGACATCAACAAGTTCCATCCCACCATCAGACTCACCATGGACTACTCTCCGGAATCGGGTTGCATTCTTGGACACACGCATCTCCATTAAGGACGGTCACCTCAGCACCTCACTGTACCGCAAGCCCACGGATAACCTCACGATGCTCCACTTCTCCAGCTTCCACCCGAAACACGTTAAAGAAGCCATCCCCTACGGACAAGCCCTCCGAATACACAGGATCTGTTCGGATGAGAAGGATCGCAACAGACACCTCCAGACGCTGAAAGTTGCCCTCATAAGAACAGGATATGGCGCTCGACTCATTGATCAACAGTTCCGACGCACCACAGCGAAAAACCGCACCGACCTCCTCAGAAGACAAACACGGGACACAGTGGACAGAGTACCCTTCGTCGTCCAGTACTTCCCCGGAGCGGAGAAGCTGCGGCATCTCCTCCGGAGCCTTCAACATGTCATTGATGAAGACGAACATCTCGCCAAGGCCATCCCCACACCCCCACTTCTTGCCTTCAAACAACCACGCAACCTCAAACAGACCATTGTCCGCAGCAAACTACCCAGCCTTCAGGAGAACAGTGACCACGACACCACACAACCCTGCCACAGCAACCTCTGCAAGACGTGCCGGATCATCGACACTGATGCCATCATCTCACATGAGAACACCATCCACCAGGTACACGGTACCTACTCTTACAACTCGGCCAACGTTGTCTACCTGATACGCTGCAGGAAAGGATGTCCCGAGGCATGGTACATTGGGGAAACCATGCAGACGCTACGACAATGGATGAATGAACACCGCTTGACAATCACCAGGCAAGACTGTTCTCTTCCTGTGGGGGAGCCCTTCAGCGGTCACGGGCATTCAGCCTCTGATCTTCAGGTAAGCGTTCTCCAAGGCGGCCTTCACGACACACGACAGCGCAGAGTCGCTGAGCAGAAACTGATAGCCAAGTTCCGCACACATGAGGACGGCCTAAACCGGGATGTTGGGTTTATGTCACATTATCAGTAACCCCCACAGTTTGCCTCCTGGACTTGCGGGCTATCCTGTCTGGAGACAATACACATCTCTTTAACCTGTGCTTAATACTCCCTCCACCCACATTGTCTGTATCTTTAAGGTCTGGTTGGCTGTAGAGATTCGCATTCTAATCAGTATTCTGTAACTTGATTTTGTGTCTCTGTGCCCTGTTTGAGAGCACATTTCCACTCCATCTGACGAAGGAGCAGCGCTCCGAAAGCTAATGGTATTTGCTACCAAATAAACCTGTTGGACTTTAACCTGGCGTTTTTAAAACTCTTACTGTGTGCACCTGCGGGTGCCAGGTCTCGAATAGAGACCGTGTCCTCCCGCCCGTTGGGGTACGCTACATAGGCGTATTGGGGGTTGGCGTAGAGGAGTTGGACCCTTTCGACCAGGGGGTCTGACTTATGGGTCCTCACATGCATCCGGAGCAGGACAGGGCCTGGGGACGTCAGCCACGACGGTAGTGAGGTCCCCGAGGAGGACCTCCTGGGGAAAACAAACATTCTTTCATGAGGTGTAGCATTGTTCGCTGTGCAAAGGAGTGATCTAATCGAGTGTAATCGAGGGAAGACCTCGGCCACGGTCGTCAGGGCCCTGCACAGCCTCTTCACCCTGTTCGGTTTCCCTAGCTATATCCATAGCGACCGGGGATCCTCCTTTATGAGTGATGAGCTGCGACAGTACCTGCTCTCCAAAGGCATAGCCTCGAGTAGGACCACCAGCTACAACCCCAGGGGGAACGGACAGGTAGAGAGGGAGAACGCGACAGTCTGGAAGGCCGTTTTCCTAGCTCTGAGGTCTAAAGGTCTTCCAGTCACCCGCTGGCATATCCGGGCAGGGAATAGTGAAGGGGAAACGTGAATATTCGTCAATGATGTTGAGGAATCATAGAATCATAGAACCCTACAGTGCAGAAAGAGGCCATTCGGCCCATTGAGTCTGCACCGACCACAATCCCACCCAGGCCCTACCCCCATATCCCTACATATTTACCCACTAATCCCTCTAACCTACGCATCTCAGGACACTAAGGGGCAATTTTAGCATGGCCAATCAACCTAACCCGCACATCTTTGGACTGTGGGAGGAAACCGGAGCACCCGGAGGAAACCCACGCAGACATGAGGAGAATGTGCAAACTCCACACAGACAGTGACCCGAGCCGGGAATCGAACCCAGGTCCCTGGAGCTGTGAAGCAGCAGTGCTAACCACTGTGCTACCGTGCCGCCCATATATGTTGCGGTATATGTTGCGGTCAGAAGAGGGGAGGGGGCCCTTGAAGTCGACGCTTAGGCGTTTAAAAGGGCGGGTGGCCTTTATGAGGTGTGCTCTGTCTGGCCGATAGAAGTGCGGCTTGCACTCTGCGCAGACCTGGCAGTGTCTGGTTATAGACCTGACTTCCTCAATGGAGTAGGGCAGGTTACGGGCTTTAATGAAGTGAAAAAAACCTGGTGACCCCCGGGTGGCAGAGGTCGTTGTGGAGAGTCTGCAATTGGTCTATTTGTGCGCTGGCTCATATTCCCCGGGACAGGGCGTCTGGGGGCTCATTGAGCTTCCCGGGCCGGTATAAGATGTCGTAATTGTAGGTGGAAAGCTCGATTCTCCACCTCAATATTTTATCATTTTTGATCTTGCCCCGCTACGTGTTGTTAAACATGAATGCAACTGACCGTTGGTCCGTGAGTAGGGTGAATCGTTTACCAGCTAAGTAGTGGTGCCAGTGCCGTACAGCTTCCACTATGGCTTGGGCCTCCATCTCGACAGAGGAGTGTCGAATTTCAGGGCCTTGGAGGGTTCGTGAGAAGAAGGCCACAGGTCTGCCCGCCTGGTTAAGGGTGGCAGCTAGGGCGAAGTCAGACGCATCACTCTCCACCTGGAATGGGATGGATTCGTCTACAGCGTGCATCGTGGCCTTCGCGATGTCTGCTTTGATGCGGTCGAAGGCCAGGCGGGCCTCTGCAGTCAGGGGAAAAGAAGTGGATTTGATGAGCGGACGGGCTTTATCCGCATAATTGGGGGACCCACTGGGCGTAATACGAGAAGAAGCCCAGGCATCTCCTCAGTGCTTTGAGGCTGGTGGGGAGGGGGAGTTCCAGGAGGGGACGCATGCGGTCGGGATCGGGACCGATGACCCCGTTTTCCACAACACAACCAAGGATGGCGAGGCGGCGTGTGCGGAATACGCACTTCTCCTTATTATAGGTCAGATTTAGGAGTGTGTCGGTGTGGAGGAATTTGTGGAGGTTGGCGTCATGGTCCTGCTGATCATGGCCACAGATGGTGACGTTATCCAGGTACGGGAAGGTGGCCCGCAGCCCGTTCTGGTCTACCATTCGGTCCATCTCACGCTGGAAAACCGAGACCCCGTTGGTGACGCCGAAGGGAACCTTTAGGAAGTGATAGAGGCAGCCATCCGCCTCGAAGGCAGTATACTGGTGGTCTTCCGGGCGGATAGGGAGCTGGTGGTATGCAGATTTTAAGTCGATGGTGGAGAACACCCGATATTGCGCAATCTGATTAACCATGTCAGAGATGCGGGGGAGGGGGTACGCGTCCAGCTGCGTGTAGCGGTTAATGGTCTGACTGTAGTCAATGACCATGCGATGTTTCTCCCCAGTCTTAACAACTACTACTTGGGCTCTCCAGGGGCTGGTACCGGCCTCAATGATCCCCTCCCTGAGGAGCCGTTGTCCTTCGGACCTGATAAAAGCTCTGTCTCCAGCACTGTACCGTCTGCTCTTGGTGGCGATGGGCTTGCAATCGGGGGTGAGATTTTCAAACAGTGAGGGAGGGGCGACTTTAAGGGTCGAGAGGCTGCAGGTGGTGCACGGTGGGCGATCTCAGAGCTGGTGATTGCAAACAGAGAGCGGGGGGATAAGGCCCATTATACTCCATGGTGACGCTCTAAAGGTTGCGCAGAGTTGTGGCAGCATGAGGAGCCTGAAGTTTTTGTACACTGTGCCCCGTACAGTCAGGGTCGCCACGCAGTACCCCAGGACATCCACCGAGTGGGACTTTGAAGCCATGGAGATCGTTTGCTTCACTGGCAGCACTGAAAGGGCGGAGCGACTCACTGTGTTAGGGTGAATAAAGCTCTCCGTACTCCCACAGTCAAATAAACAGTTTGTAGTGCGACCGTTTACCTCGATGTCCATCATGGACCTGGCGAGTTGGTGAGGCCTGGATTGGTCCAGCGTAACCGAAGCCACCGTTGGATTTTGCGACGCGGCAGAGGGCGTCCAAGATGGCGGCCCGCACGGCTCACACGCGGCTGAGGGCGTCCAAGATGGCGGCCCGCACGGCTCACATGCGGCTGAGGGCGTCCAAGATGGCGGCCCGCACAGCCCACATGCAGCTGATGGCGTCCAAGATGGCGGCCCTCTCGGCTCACACGCAGCTGATGGCGTCCAAGATGGTGGCCCCTGCGGGTCGCACGCGGCGCGACTGGGCTTGGAGGTCGATTTCACCCTGCATACCTTCACATAATGGCCCTTCTTTCCACACTCGGAGCAGATCACATCCTTCGCTGGGCAGCGTTGTCGGGGGTGCTCCCCCAGGCCACAGAAGTAGCACTTCGGACCTCCAGAGACTGCCACAGCGGTCGGGTCATTGGTGGGACGTGGCGTGGCGTAGGCCTGCGGCCCTCCCAAGTACAGAGGTGGCGGCGACTGCGGCGCCCACAATGCGCCCCCGTGTTCAGGGGTGTAGGCCTCGAGATTACGGAAGGCCACATCTAACGAGTCGGCAAGCGCCACAGTCTTTTGTAGATCCAGCTCACCCTGTTCCAGCAGTCGTTGTCGGATATAGTTTGACCCGATACCCGTGACATAGGCATCTCTGATTAAATCCTCAGTGTTTTGGGCGGCTGTTACGGCCTTGCAGTTGCAGGCCCTGCCAAGTGCTCGCAACGCACGCAGGAATTGGTCGCCCGATTCTCCTGGCTGTTGTCTGCGGGTAGCCAGAAGATGTCTGGCGTAGATTACATTAGTCTGTTTGTTGTACTGGCCTTTTAAAAGTTCGATCGCATCCTCGTAAGTTTCAGCGTCTCTAATCATCGAGAATACTTGATCGCTTACCCGGGCGTGGAGCACGTGGAGCTTGTCGGTTTCGGTCTGGACGACGGAGTCGGAGGAGGCGAGGAAAGTTTCGAAACATCGCAGCCAGTGATCGAAGCTGTTAGAGGCTCCGACAGCCTGAGGGTCCAATTCTAATCTATCGGGTTTTAGTATCTGCTCCATCCCAAAACTTGTGCTAATAAAATTGATGCACTATCAATCAAGCAAAGACTAGTTTGTATGCAAGAACAAATAGGCTTTTATGAGCAAAAGACTTGGAGCACACCCATGCCGATGAACTGGTCCAGAGACTGAGGCAGGGGGTGGGGAGCAGTCACCTTTATACCTGGACCGGGGGGGGAGGAGTCTCAGGCAGGGCCGGCAGGGGCGTGTCCAGGCATGTCACACACACACACACACACACACACACACACACACAGGCAATAAGCTAACAGTGGTTACCACACATTCCCAGGACAGGTACAGTATGGGGTTAGATACAGAGTAAAACTCCCTCGACACTGTCCCCCATCAAACACTCCCAGGACAGATACAGCACGGGGTTGGATACAGAGTAAAGCTCCCTCTACACAGTCCCCCATCAAACATTCCCAGGACAGGTCCAGCATGGGGTGAGATACAGAGTAAAGCTCCCTCTACACTGTCCCCCACCAAACACTCCCAGGACAGGTCCAGCACGGGGTTAGATACAGAGTAAAGCTCCCTCTACACTGTCCCCATCAAACACTCCCAGGACAGGTACAGCACGGGGTTAGATACAGAGTAAAGCTCCCTCTACACTGTCCCCCATCAAACACTCCCAGGACAGGTACAGCACGGGGTTAGATATAGAGTAAAGCTCCCTCTACATTGTCCCCATCAAACACTCCCAGGACAGGTACAGCACGGGGTTAGATACAGAGTAAAGCTCCCTCTACACTGTCCCCATCAAACACTCCCAGGACAGGGAAAGCACGGGGTTAGATACAGAGTAAAGCTCCCTCTACACTGCCCCCCATCAAACACTCCCAGGACAGGTACAGCACGGGGTTAGATACAGAGTAAAGCTCCCTCTACACTGTCCCCATCAAACACTCCCAGGACAGGTACAGCATGGGGTTAGATACAGAGTAAAGCTCCCTCTTCACTGTCCCCCATCAAACACTCCCAGGACAGGTACAGCACGGGGTTAGATACAGAGTAAAGCTCCCTCTTCACTGTCCCCCATCAAACACTCCCAGGACAGGTACAGCATGGGGTTAGATACAGAGTAAAGCTCCCTCTTCACTGTCCCCCATCAAACACTCCCAGGACAGGTACAGCACGGGGTTAGATACAGAGTAAAGCTCCCTCTACACTGTCCCCCATCAAACACTCCCAGGACAGATACAGCATGGGGTTGGATACAGAGTAAAGCTCCCTCTACACAGTCCCGCATCAAACATTCCCAGGACAGGTCCAGCATGGGGTGAGATACAGAGTAAAGCTCCCTCCACACTGTCCCCCATCAAACACTCCCAGGACAGGTACAGCACGGGGTTAGATACAGAGTAAAGCTCCCTCTACACTGTCCCCATCAAACACTCCCAGGACAGGTACAGCACGGGTTTAGATACAGAGTAAAGCTCCCTCTACACTGTCCCCCATCAAACACTCCCAGGACAGGTACAGCACGGGGTTAGATACAGAGTAAAGCTCCCTCGATACTGTCCCCCATCAAACACTCCCAGGACAGGTACAGCACGGGATTAGATACAGAGTAAAGCTCCCTCTTCACTGTCCCCCATCAAACACTCCCAGGACAGGTACAGCACGGGTTTAGATACAGAGTAAAGCTCCCTCTACACTGTCCCCCATCAAACACTCCCAGGACAGGTACAGCACGGGGTGAGATACAGAGTAAAGCTCCCTCTACACTGTCCCCCATCAAACACTCCCAGGACAGGTACAGCACGGGGTGAGATACAGAGTAAAACTCTGTCTGTGCAGAATTGCCCGAACTCACCTCCTCATAATTCCACTGAACATTAAACGATTTGACTACTGATTGGTGAGTTTTTCATTTCATTTTAATGATGTCAGTTAGTTTGAAGCAAGAATCAGTTTGCATCCTTCATTCCCAGTTTATTTCAGAGGCCAGTGCTCCTTACAAAAACGACCGGCATCTGAAAATACGTATGAAAAACAACTTTTGTTTTTGAAGCCTTCCTAAAAAGGACGGCACGGTGGCACAGTGGTTAGCACTGCTGCCTCACAGTGCCAGGGACCCGGGTTCAATTCCCATCCTTGGCTCACTCACTGTCTGCGTGGAGTCTGCACATTTAAAGATTATTTATTAGTCACAAGTAAGGCTTGCATTAACACTGCAATGAAGCGACTGCGAAATTCCCCTCGTCACCACACTCCGGCATCTGTTCGGGTCAATGCATCCTAACCCACACGTCTTTCGGACTGTGGGAGGAAACTGGAGCACCCGGAGGAAACCCACGCAGACACGGGGAGAACGTGCAGACTCCGCACAGACAGTGACCCAAGTCGAGAATCGAACCCGGGTCCCTGGCGCTGCGAGGCAGCAGCGCTAACCCGCTGTGCCACCGTGCCACCCATTCTCCCAGTGGGTTTCCTCCGGGTGCTCCGGTTTTCTCCCGCAGTCCGAAAGACGTGCAGGTTAGGGTGCATCAGCCGTGCTAAATCCTCCCTCAGTGTACCCTCCACCAGAGTTGTGGCGACTCGGGGATTTTCACAGTAATTTCATTGCAGTGTTAGTGTAAGCCTTACTTATGACATGCATAAATAAACTTAAAAACTTAAATGGGATGGGCAATGAATGCGGGCCAGCCAGTGACTCCCACAAATGAATGAAACAAAATGGCGGGTGTGTGGGTTGCAACTGACAATGATTGGGATTTGGCTGCTATGTGCGGGAATGTGGCATGTCGAACATTTCTCTGGAGCTGATAGAAGGGCTTCGCTGCGTAACAGGGTTGTGAACAAGTATTTTATGAAATTGAGAAGAAATGTGTTTGTGTCATGTTTCCTGTGCGGGGACTGTTTTATAATGCAGCTCTGATCACGGTGCCAATTTGTCTGCAACTGGTAGCCCACGTGCTGAGCATTCAGAAGAATAATGGCTCCTCAGTGTTTGTTTTAATCTGAATTAATGCAGTTTTGTCACTTTTTTGGGGTTGGCCCCCTGGAGTTTCAGAGGAGGGTTTAGTTAGGTTGATCGACAAGAAGCAAGTCACGTGAATGGATGGCATTGCCTTTTTGATCTGATTTATTATTGTCACATGTATCGGGATACAGTGAAAAGTATTGTTTCTTGCGCGCTATACAGACAAAGCATACCGTTCATAGAGTACATAGATTAGATTTATTATTGTCACATGTATTAGGTTCACAAGGATGTTGCCGGGACTTGAGAAGCTGAGTTACAGAGAGAGATTGAATAGGTTGGGACTTTATTCCCTGGAGTGTAGAAGATTGAGGGGAGATTTGATAGAGGGTGTATAAGATTTTGATGGGTATAGATAGAGTGAATGCAAGCAGGCTTTTTCCGCTGAGGCTAGGGGAGAAAAAAACCAGAGGGCATGGGTTAAGGGTGAAAGGAGAAAAGTTTAAAGGGAATATTAGGGGGGGCTTCTTCACGCAGAGAGTGGTGGGAGTGTGGAATGAGCTGCCGGATAAAGTGGTAAATGCGGGGTCACTTTTAACATTTAAGAAAAACTTGGACGGGTTGATGGATGAGAGGGGTGTGGAGGGATATGGTCCAAGTGCAGGTCAGTGGGACTAGGCAAAAAATGGTTCGGCACAGACAAGAAGGGCCAAAAGGCCTGTTTCTGAGCTGTAATTTTCTATGGTTCTATGGTATTGGGATACAGTGAAAAGTATTGTTTCTTGCGCGTTATACAGACAAAGCATACCGTTCATAGAGAACATACATTTGATTTATTATTCACATGTATCGGGATACAGTGAAAAATATTGTTTCTTGTGCGCTATACAGACAAAGCATACCGTACATAGAGAAGGAAAGGAGAGGGTGCAGAATGTAGTGTTACAGTCATAGCTAGGGTGTAGAGAAAGATCAACTTAATGAGAGGTAGGTCCATTCAAAAGTCTGACAGCAGCAGGGAAGAAGCTGTTCTTGAGTCGGTCGGTGCGTGACCTCAGACTTTTGTATCTTTTTCCCGATGGAAGAAGGTGGAAGAGAGAATGTCCGGGGTGCGTGGGGGGGTCCTTAATTATGCCGGCTGCTTTTCCCGAGGCAGCGGGAAGTGTAGACAGAGTCAATGGATGGGAGGCTGGTTTGCGTGATGGGACTGGGCTACATTCACGACACTTTGTAGTTCCTTGCGGTCTTGGGCAGAGCAGGAGCCATACCAAGCTGTGATACAACCAGAAAGGATGCTTTCTATGGTGCATCTGTAAAAATTGGTCACAGAGAGACAAGCAGGTAGTTGCTGTTTGAATTTGAAAGGAACAACTCTTTCTCTCTCACTCTCTCTCTCTGAAAATTAAAGTCTGCGCCCTGCTTGAAAATAGGTATCTCTCTCCAGAGGTGTGCAAAAGGCAAGGGGTGTTTTCTCCCTCTCTCTCTGTCAGGAGTTCTGTGTGAAGACAGATCTTTCTCTGAATCCTCTCCACTATCAACATTCTAGGGGTTACCACTGACCATCACTGAATCACCCCCACTATCAACATCCTGAGATCAAGGGAAAAGGAAACTCGAATGGTGAGGTTGAAATGCTGGAGATGGATCTTTGTGAAACCGTCCATTTGGGATCATCGTTTGGAGAGAATCCTGTGGAGAGAGCTCTTCAAATCACTGGATTTGAAACACTCGGGAGAATAAAAAGGTTTTAGTTAGTCCACTTGGCTCAGAATGTGGCAAATATCTGGGTGGATTGCTGAAATATCCATGGAATCTGCTTTGCTTGCATCTGTCATTTAATTTGCATTGTGCTGTGTCTTTTAATGAATGTTAACCACATACATTCCCTGAATATTAAAGCAGATAATAAATATTACAAATTCTTATATCTTTTTGATATTGCGTGTGTCAAGGGTGACAGTGCAACGCCGCACTGTGGGAGGGTCAGTGCTGAGGGAGCGCCGCACTGTGGGAGGGTCGGTGCTGAGGGAGCGCCGCACTGTGGGAGGGTCAGTGCTGAGGGAGCGCCGCACTGTGGGAGGGTCAGTGCTGAGGGAGCGCCGCACTGTGGGAGGGTCAGTGCTGAGGGAGCGCCGCACTGTGGGAGGTTCAGTGCTGAGGGAGCGCCGCACTGTGGGTGGGTCAGTGCTGAGGGAGCGCCGCACTGTGGGAGGGTCGGTGCTGAGGGAGCGCCACACTGTGGGAGGGTCAGTGCTGAGGGAGCACCACGTTGTGGGAGGGTCAGTGCTGAGGGAGCGCCACACTGTGGGAGGGTCAGTGCTGAGGGAGCGCCGCACTGTGGGAGGGTCAGTGCTGAGGGAGCGCCGCACTGTGGGAGGGTCAGTGCTGAGGGAGCGCCGCACTGTGGGAGGGTCAGTGCTGAGGGAGCGCCGCACTGTGGGAGGGTCAGTGCTGAGGGAGCGCCGCACTGTGGGAGGGTCAGTGCTGAGGGAGCGCTGAGGCCTATACTTTTCTCTGAAAAGATGACAGAACCGGAATGGGCCGATCATTACCCCGTGTGTGTGTGTGTGGGATCTGGCTGTGCACTGAGTGGCAGTTGCTGTTCAATGACGGGGTAGTGAGGGAGCGGGAGAATCTTTGGGGGGGGGGGCGGAGGTGGCACGGGGGGAGAAAAAGAGTTGGTTGGTTGGCTGTTAAAAGGGCTGGGGGACTGGGAACGGTGGGGAGAGGCGCCACAGTAATGCATCTCCACCGCTCTGCTCCTTCCCCCTGCCCCCTCCCCGTCGAGCCTGAACGATTAAAGGCCGGTTTGCAGGAGGGACGGTGCAGCGAGAGAGAGAGAGGGGGAGGGTGAGAGAGAGAGGGGGGGGGGGGGGGGGGAGTGGGGAGGGGGGGAGGGGGGTTGGAATGCGGGCAGCCTGTGGACCCTCCAAACAGCCGCTTCTCCGCAGGGATCGAATTGCAGCCGGGGGAAGGTCCCAGATTGAAGGATTCTCCCGAAAGCTCGGGGAGGGGAGCTGAGAGATGCCAAGCCCTTCCCCCGCCCATCTCCCCCCCCCCCCCCCCCCCCCCGCTCCCCCTCCCCCGCCTCCCCCTCCAGACCGGGATGGGAATGGGAGCGGCCCGGGTTCAAGGTCCTCCCTTCCCCCCCCCGGCACTCCCGACACGGAGCTG
>NW_027593474.1:10000-31742 GCF_964213995.1 Mustelus asterias
AGACACTCTGTACCTGCATTGATACATTGGAGACACTCTGTACCTGCATTGATACATTGGAGACACTCTGTACCTGCACTGATACATTGGAGACACTCTGTACCTGCATTGATACATTGAAGACACTCTGGACCTGCACTGATACATTGGAGACACTCTGTAAATGCATTGATACATTGGAGACACTCTGTACCTGTATTGATACATTGGAGACACTCTGTACCTGCATTGATACATTGGAGACACTCTGTACCTGCATTGATACATTGCAGACACTTTGGACATGTATTGATACATTGGAGACACTCTGTACCTGCATTGATACATTGAAGACACTCTGTACCTGCACTGATACATTGGAGACACTCTGTACCTGTATTGAAACATTGGAGACACTCTGTACCTGTATTGATACATTGGAGACACTCTGTACCTGCACTGATACATTGGAGACACTCTGTACCTGTATTGATACATTGGAGACACTCTGTACCTGCATTGATACATTGAAGACACTCTGTACCTGCACTGATACATTGGAGACACTCTGTACCTGTATTGATACATTGGAGACACTCTGTACCTGCATTGATACATTGGAGACACTCTGTACCTGTATTGATACATTGGAGACACTCTGTACCTGCATTGATACATTGGAGACACTCTGTACCTGTATTGATACATTGGAGACACTCTGTACCTGCATTGATACATTGGAGACACTCTGTACCTGCATTGATACATTGGAGACACTCTGTACCTGCATTGATACATTGAAGTCACTCTGTACCTGCATTGATTCATTGGAGACACTCTGTACCTGCATTGATACATTGAAGTCACTCTGTACCTGCATTGATTCATTGGAGACACTCTGTACCTGCATTGATACATTGGAGACACTCTGTACCTGCATTGATTCATTGGAGACACTCTGTACCTGCACTGATACATTGGAGACACTCTGTACCTGTATTGATACATTGGAGACACTCTGTACCTGCATTGATACATTGGAGACACTCTGTACCTGCATTGATACATTGGAGACACTCTGTACCTGCATTGATTCATTGGAGACACTCTGTACCTGCATTGATACATTGGAGACACTCTGTACCTGCATTGATACATTGGAGACACTCTGTACCTGTATTGATACATTGGAGACACTCTGTACCTGCATTGATACATTGGAGACACTCTGTACCTGCATTGATACATTGGAGACACTCTGTACCTGCATTGATACATTGGAGACACTCTGTACCTGCATTGATTCATTGGAGACACTCTGTACCTGCATTGATACATTGGAGACACTCTGTACCTGCATTGATACATTGGAGACACTCTGTACCCGCATTGATACATTGGAGACACTCTGTACCCGCATTGATACATTGGAGACACTCTGTACCTGCATTGATACATTGAAGACACTCTGTACCTGCATTGATTCATTGGAGACACTCTGTACCTGCATTGATACATTGGAGACACTCTGTACCTGCATTGATACATTGGAGACACTCTGTACCTGCATTGATACATTGGAGACACTCTGTACCTGCACTGATACATTGGAGACACTCTGTACCTGCATTGATACATTGGAGACACTCTGTACCTGCATTGATACATTGGAGACACTCTGTACCTGCATTGATACATTGGAGACACTCTGTACCTGCATTGATACATTGGAGACACTCTGTACCTCCACTGATACGGTGAAGACAGTCTGTACCTCCATTGGTACATTGGAGACACTCTGTACTTCCATTGGTACATTGAAGATACTCTGTACCTGCACTGATACATTGGAGACACTCTGTACCTGCACTGATACATTGAATACACTCTGTACCCGCATTGATACATTGGAGACACTCTGTACCTGCATTGATACATTGAAGACACTCTGTACCTGCATTGATACATTGGAGAGACTCTGTACCTGCATTGATACATTGGAGACACTCTGTACCTGCATTGATACATTGGAGACACTCTGTACCTGCATTGATACATTGGAGACACTCTGTACCTGCATTGATACATTGGAGACACTCTGTACCCGCATTGATACATTGGAGAGACTCTGTACCTGCATTGATACATTGAAGACACTCTGTACCTGCATTGATACATTGGAGAGACTCTGTACCTGCATTGATACATTGGAGACACTCTGTACCTGCATTGATACATTGGAGACACTCTGTACCTGCATTGATACATTGGAGACACTCTGTACCTGCATTGATACATTGGAGACACTCTGTACCTGCATTGATACATTGGAGACACTCTGTACCTGCATTGATACATTGGAGACACTCTGTACCTGCATTGATACATTGGAGACACTCTGTACCTGCATTGATACATTGGAGACACTCTGTACTTCCATTGATACATTGGAGACACTCTGTAACTGCATTGATACATTGGAGACACTCTGTACCTGCACTGATACATTGGAGACACTCTGTACTTCCATTGATACATTGGAGACACTCTGTACCTGCATTGATACATTGGAGACACTCTGTACTTCCATTGATACATTGAAGACACTCTGTACCCGCATTGATACATTGAAGACACTCTGTACCTGCATTGATACATTGGAGACACTCTGTACCTGCATTGATACATTGGAGACACTCTGTACTTCCATTGGTACATTGAAGATACTCTGTACCTGCACTGATACATTGGAGACACTCTGTACCTGCACTGATACATTGAAGACACTCTGTACCCGCGTTGATACATTGAAGACACTCTGTCCCTGCACTGATACATTGGAGACACTCTGTACCTGCATTGATACATTGGAGACACTCTGTACCTCCACTGATACGGTGAAGACAGTCTGTACCTCCATTGGTACATTGGAGACACTCTGTACCTGCACTGATACATTGGAGACACTCTGTACCTGCATTGATACATTGGAGACACTCTGTACCTGCATTGATACATTGGAGACACTCTGTACCTGCATTGATACATTGGAGACACTCTGTACCTGCATTGATACATTGGAGACACTCTGTACCTGCATTGATACATTGGAGACACTCTGTACCTGCACTGATATATTGGAGACACTCTGTACCTCCACTGATACGGTGAAGACAGTCTGTACTTCCATTGATACATTGGAGACACTCTGTACTTCCACTGGTACATTGGAGACACTCTGTACCTGCATTGATACATTGAAGACACTCTGACCCTGGACTGATACATTGGAGACACTCTGTACCTGCATTGATACATTGGAGACACTCTGTACCTGCATTGATACATTGGAGACACTCTGTACCTGCATTGATACATTGGAGACACTCTGTACCTGCACTGATACATTGAAGACACTCTGTACCTGCATTGATACATTGGAGACACTCTGTACCTGCACTGATACATTGAAGACACTCTGTACCTGCATTGATACATTGGAGACACTCTGTACCTGCATTGATACATTGGAGACACTCTGTACCTGCACTGATACATTGGAGACACTCTGTACCCGCATTGATACATTGGAGAGACTCTGTACCTGCACTGATACATTGGAGACACTCTGTACCTGCATTGATACATTGGAGACACTCTGTACCTGCATTGATACATTGAAGTCACTCTGTACCTGCATTGATACATTGGAGACACTCTGTACCTGCATTGATACATTGCAGTCACTCTGTACCTGCATTGATACATTGGAGACACTCTGTACCTGCATTGATACATTGGAGACACTCTGTACCTGCATTGATACATTGAAGTCACTCTGTACCTGCATTGATACATTGGAGACACTCTGTACCTGCATTGATACATTGAAGTCACTCTGTACCTGCATTGATACATTGGAGACACTCTGTACCTGCATTGATACATTGAAGTCACTCTGTACCTGCATTGATACATTGAAGTCACTCTGTACCTGCATTGATACATTGAAGTCACTCTGTACCTGCATTGATACATTGGAGACACTCTGTACCTGCATTGATACATTGAAGACACTCTGTACCTGCATTGATACATTGGAGACACTCTGTACCTGCATTGATACATTGGAGACACTCTGTACCTGCATTGATACATTGGAGACACTCTGTACCTGCATTGATACATTGGAGACACTCTGTACCTGCATTGATACATTGGAGACACTCTGTACCTGCATTGATACATTGAAGTCACTCTGTACCTGCATTGATACATTGGAGACACTCTGTACCTGCATTGATACATTGAAGTCACTCTGTACCTGCATTGATACATTGGAGACACTCTGTACCTGCATTGATACATTGAAGTCACTCTGTACCTGCATTGATACATTGAAGTCACTCTGTACCTGCATTGATACATTGAAGTCACTCTGTACCTGCATTGATACATTGGAGACACTCTGTACCTGCATTGATACATTGAAGACACTCTGTACCTGCATTGATACATTGGAGACACTCTGTACCTGCATTGATACATTGGAGACACTCTGTACCTGCACTGATACATTGGAGACACTCTGTACCTGCATTGATACATTGGAGAGACTCTGTACCTGCACTGATACATTGACGACACTCTGTACCTGCATTGATACATTGGAGACACTCTGTACCTGCATTGATACATTGGAGACACTCTGTACCTGCACTGATACATTGGAGACACTCTGTACCTGCATTGATACATTGAAGTCACTCTGTACCTGCATTGATACACTGAAGTCACTCTGAACCTGCATTGATACATTGGAGACACTCTGTACCTGCATTGATACATTGAAGTCACTCTGTACCTGCATTGATACATTGGAGACACTCTGTACCTGCATTGATACATTGGAGACACTCTGTACCTGCATTGATACATTGGAGACACTCTGTACCTGCACTGATACATTGGAGACACTCTGTACCTGCATTGATACATTGAAGACACTCTGTACCTGCATTGATACATTGGAGACACTCTGTACCTGCATTGATACATTGGAGACACTCTGTACCTGCATTGATACATTGGAGTCACTCTGTACCTGCATTGATACATTGGAGACACTCTGTACCTGCATTGATACATTGGAGACACTCTGTACCTGCATTGATACATTGAAGACACTCTGTACCTGCACTGATACATTGGAGACACTCTGTACCTGCATTGATACATTGAAGTCACTCTGTACCTGCATTGATACATTGGAGACACTCTGTACCTGCATTGATACATTGAAGTCACTCTGTACCTGATTTGATACATTGGAGACACTCTGTACCTGCATTGATACATTGGAGACACTCTGTACCTGCATTGATACATTGAAGTCACTCTGTACCTGCATTGATACATTGAAGTCACTCTGTACCTGCATTGATACATTGGAGACACTCTGTACCTGCATTGATACATTGGAGACACTCTGTACCTGCATTGATACATTGAAGACACTCTGTACCTGCATTGATACATTGGAGACACTCTGTACCTGCATTGATTCATTGGAGACACTCTGTACCTGCATTGATACATTGGAGACACTCTGTACCTGCACTGATACATTGAAGACACTCCGTACCTGCATTGATACATTGGAGACACTCTGTACCTGCATTGATACATTGGAGACACTCTGTACCTGCATTGATACATTGGAGACACTCTGTACCTGCATTGATACATTGAAGTCACTCTGTACCTGCATTGATACATTGAAGTCACTCTGTACCTGCATTGAGACATTGGAGAGACTCTGTACCTGCATTGATACATTGGAGACACTCTGTACCTGCATTGATACATTGGAGACACTCTGTACCTGCATTGATACATTGGAGAGACTCTGTACCTGCATTGATACATTGGAGACACTCTGTACCTGCACTGAGACATTGGAGACACTCTGTACCTGCATTGATACATTGAAGACACTCTGTACCTGCATTGATACATTGGAGACACTCTGTACCTGCATTGATACATTGGAGACACTCTGTACCTGCACTGATACATTGAAGACACTCTGTACCTGCATTGATACATTGGAGAGACTCTGTACCTGCATTGATACATTGGAGACACTCTGTACCTGCATTGATACATTGGAGACACTCTGTACCTGTATTGATACATTGGAGACACTCTGTACCTGCATTGATACATTGGAGACACTCTGTACCTGCATTGATACATTGGAGACACTCTGTACCTGTATTGATACATTGGAGACACTCTGTACCTGCATTGATACATTGGAGACACTCTGTACCTGTATTGATACATTGGAGACACTCTGTACCTGCATTGATACATTGGAGACACTCTGTACCTGTATTGATACATTGGAGACACTCTGTACCTGCATTGATACATTGGAGACACTCTGTACCTGTATTGATACATTGGAGACACTCTGTACCTGCATTGATACATTGGAGACACTCTGTACCTGTATTGATACATTGGAGAGACTCTGTACCTGCATTGATACATTGGAGACACTCTGTACCTGCACTGATACATTGGAGACACTCTGTACCTGCATTGATACATTGGAGACACTCTGTACCTGCACTGAGACATTGGAGAGACTCTGTACCTGCATTGATACATTGGAGACACTCTGTACCTGCATTGATACATTGGAGACACTCTGTACCTGCATTGATACATTGGAGAGACTCTGTACCTGCATTGATACATTGAAGACACTCTGTACCTCCACTGATACGGTGAAGACAGTCTGTACCTCCATTGGTACATTGGAGACACTCTGTACCTGCACTGATACATTGGAGACACTCTGTACCTGCATTGATACATTGGAGACACTCTGTACCTGCATTGATACATTGGAGACACTCTGTACCTGCATTGATACATTGGAGACACTCTGTACCTGCATTGATACATTGGAGACACTCTGTACCTGCACTGATATATTGGAGACACTCTGTACCTCCACTGATACGGTGAAGACAGTCTGTACTTCCATTGATACATTGGAGACACTCTGTACTTCCACTGGTACATTGGAGACACTCTGTACCTGCATTGATACATTGAAGACACTCTGACCCTGGACTGATACATTGGAGACACTCTGTACCTGCATTGATACATTGGAGACACTCTGTACCTGCATTGATACATTGGAGACACTCTGTACCTGCATTGATACATTGGAGACACTCTGTACCTGCACTGATACATTGAAGACACTCTGTACCTGCATTGATACATTGGAGACACTCTGTACCTGCACTGATACATTGAAGACACTCTGTACCTGCATTGATACATTGGAGACACTCTGTACCTGCATTGATACATTGGAGACACTCTGTACCTGCACTGATACATTGGAGACACTCTGTACCCGCATTGATACATTGGAGAGACTCTGTACCTGCACTGATACATTGGAGACACTCTGTACCTGCATTGATACATTGGAGACACTCTGTACCTGCATTGATACATTGAAGTCACTCTGTACCTGCATTGATACATTGGAGACACTCTGTACCTGCATTCATACATTGCAGTCACTCTGTACCTGCATTGATACATTGGAGACACTCTGTACCTGCATTGATACATTGAAGACACTCTGTACCTGCATTGATACATTGGAGACACTCTGTACCTGCATTGATACATTGAAGTCACTCTGTACCTGCATTGATACATTGGAGACACTCTGTACCTGCATTGATACATTGAAGTCACTCTGTACCTGCATTGATACATTGAAGTCACTCTGTACCTGCATTGATACATTGAAGTCACTCTGTACCTGCATTGATACATTGGAGACACTCTGTACCTGCATTGATACATTGAAGACACTCTGTACCTGCATTGATACATTGGAGACACTCTGTACCTGCATTGATACATTGGAGACACTCTGTACCTGCACTGATACATTGGAGACACTCTGTACCTGCATTGATACATTGGAGAGACTCTGTACCTGCACTGATACATTGACGACACTCTGTACCTGCATTGATACATTGGAGACACTCTGTACCTGCATTGATACATTGGAGACACTCTGTACCTGCACTGATACATTGGAGACACTCTGTACCTGCATTGATACATTGAAGTCACTCTGTACCTGCATTGATACACTGAAGTCACTCTGAACCTGCATTGATACATTGGAGACACTCTGTACCTGCATTGATACATTGAAGTCACTCTGTACCTGCATTGATACATTGGAGACACTCTGTACCTGCATTGATACATTGGAGACACTCTGTACCTGCATTGATACATTGGAGACACTCTGTACCTGCACTGATACATTGGAGACACTCTGTACCTGCATTGATACATTGGAGAGACTCTGTACCTGCATTGATACATTGGAGACACTCTGTACCTGCACTGATACATTGAAGACACTCTGTACCTGCATTGATACATTGGAGACACTCTGTACCTGCACTGATACATTGAAGACACTCTGTACCTGCATTGATACATTGGAGACACTCTGTACCTGCATTGATACATTGGAGACACTCTGTACCTGCACTGATACATTGGAGACACTCTGTACCCGCATTGATACATTGGAGAGACTCTGTACCTGCACTGATACATTGGAGACACTCTGTACCTGCATTGATACATTGGAGACACTCTGTACCTGCATTGATACATTGAAGTCACTCTGTACCTGCATTGATACATTGGAGACACTCTGTACCTGCATTGATACATTGCAGTCACTCTGTACCTGCATTGATACATTGGAGACACTCTGTACCTGCATTGATACATTGAAGACACTCTGTACCTGCATTGATACATTGGAGACACTCTGTACCTGCATTGATACATTGAAGTCACTCTGTACCTGCATTGATACATTGGAGACACTCTGTACCTGCATTGATACATTGAAGTCACTCTGTACCTGCATTGATACATTGAAGTCACTCTGTACCTGCATTGATACATTGAAGTCACTCTGTACCTGCATTGATACATTGGAGACACTCTGTACCTGCATTGATACATTGAAGACACTCTGTACCTGCATTGATACATTGGAGACACTCTGTACCTGCATTGATACATTGGAGACACTCTGTACCTGCACTGATACATTGGAGACACTCTGTACCTGCATTGATACATTGGAGAGACTCTGTACCTGCACTGATACATTGACGACACTCTGTACCTGCATTGATACATTGGAGACACTCTGTACCTGCATTGATACATTGGAGACACTCTGTACCTGCACTGATACATTGGAGACACTCTGTACCTGCATTGATACATTGAAGTCACTCTGTACCTGCATTGATACACTGAAGTCACTCTGAACCTGCATTGATACATTGGAGACACTCTGTACCTGCATTGATACATTGAAGTCACTCTGTACCTGCATTGATACATTGGAGACACTCTGTACCTGCATTGATACATTGGAGACACTCTGTACCTGCATTGATACATTGGAGACACTCTGTACCTGCACTGATACATTGGAGACACTCTGTACCTGCATTGATACATTGGAGACACTCTGTACCTGCATTGATACATTGGAGACACTCTGTACCTGCATTGATACATTGGAGACACTCTGTACCTGCATTGATACATTGGAGTCACTCTGTACCTGCATTGATACATTGGAGACACTCTGTACCTGCATTGATACATTGGAGACACTCTGTACCTGCATTGATACATTGAAGACACTCTGTACCTGCACTGATACATTGGAGACACTCTGTACCTGCATTGATACATTGAAGTCACTCTGTACCTGCATTGATACATTGGAGACACTCTGTACCTGCATTGATACATTGAAGTCACTCTGTACCTGATTTGATACATTGGAGACACTCTGTACCTGCATTGATACATTGGAGACACTCTGTACCTGCATTGATACATTGAAGTCACTCTGTACCTGCATTGATACATTGGAGACACTCTGTACCTGCATTGATACATTGGAGAGACTCTGTACCTGCATTGATACATTGGAGACACTCTGTACCTGCACTGAGACATTGGAGACACTCTGTACCTGCATTGATACATTGAAGACACTCTGTACCTGCATTGATACATTGGAGACACTCTGTACCTGCATTGATACATTGGAGACACTCTGTACCTGCACTGATACATTGAAGACACTCTGTACCTGCATTGATACATTGGAGAGACTCTGTACCTGCATTGATACATTGGAGACACTCTGTACCTGCATTGATACATTGGAGACACTCTGTACCTGTATTGATACATTGGAGACACTCTGTACCTGCATTGATACATTGGAGACACTCTGTACCTGTATTGATACATTGGAGACACTCTGTACCTGCATTGATACATTGGAGACACTCTGTACCTGTATTGATACATTGGAGACACTCTGTACCTGCATTGATACATTGGAGACACTCTGTACCTGTATTGATACATTGGAGAGACTGTGTACCTGCATTGATACATTGGAGACACTCTGTACCTGCACTGATACATTGGAGACACTCTGTACCTGCATTGATACATTGGAGACACTCTGTACCTGCACTGAGACATTGGAGAGACTCTGTACCTGCATTGATACATTGGAGACACTCTGTACCTGCATTGATACATTGGAGACACTCTGTACCTGCATTGATACATTGGAGAGACTCTGTACCTGCATTGATACATTGAAGACACTCTGTACCTTTATTGATACATTGAAGACACTCTGTACCTGCACTGAGACATTGGAGACACTCTGTACCTGCATTGATACATTGAAGACACTCTGTACCTGCATTGATACATTGGAGACACTCTGTACCTGCATTGATACATTGGAGACACTCTGTACCTGCATTGATACATTGGAGACACTCTGTACCTGCATTGATACATTGGAGACACTCTGTACCTGCATTGATACATTGAAGACACTCTGTACCTGCATTGATACATTGGAGACACTCTGTACCTGCATTGATACATTGGAGACACTCTGTACCTGCACTGATACATTGGAGACACTCTGTACCTGCATTGATACATTGAAGTCACTCTGTACCTGCATTGATACATTGAAGTCACTCTGCACCTGCATTGATACATTGGAGACACTCTGTACCTGCATTGATACATTGAAGACACTCTGTACCTGCATTGATACATTGGAGACACTCTGTACCTGCATTGATACATTGGAGACACTCTGTACCTGCACTGATACATTGGAGACACTCTGTACCTGCATTGATACATTGGAGAGACTCTGTACCTGCACTGATACATTGAAGACACTCTGTACCTGCATTGATACATTGGAGACACTCTGTACCTGCATTGATACATTGGAGACACTCTGTACCTGCACTGATACATTGGAGACACTCTGTACCTGCATTGATACATTGAAGTCACTCTGTACCTGCATTGATACATTGGAGACACTCTGTACCTGCATTGATACATTGAAGTCACTCTGTACCTGCATTGATACATTGGAGACACTCTGTACCTGCATTGATACATTGAAGTCACTCTGTACCTGCATTGATACATTGGAGACACTCTGTACCTGCATTGATACATTGGAGACACTCTGTACCTGCATTGATACATTGGAGACACTCTGTACCTGCACTGATACATTGGAGACACTCTGTACCTGCATTGATACATTGAAGACACTCTGTACCTGCATTGATACATTGGAGACACTCTGTACCTGCATTGATACATTGGAGACACTCTGTACCTGCATTGATACATTGGAGACACTCTGTACCTGCATTGATACATTGGAGACACTCTGTACCTGCATTGATACATTGGAGACACTCTGTACCTGCATTGATACATTGAAGACACTCTGTACCTGCACTGATACATTGGAGACACTCTGTACCTGCATTGATACATTGGAGACACTCTGTACCTGCATTGATACATTGGAGACACTCTGTACCTGCACTGATACATTGAAGACACTCTGTACCTGCATTGATACATTGGAGACACTCTGTACCTACATTGATACATTGGAGACACTCTGTACCTGCATTGATACATTGGAGACACTCTGTACCTGCACTGATACATTGAAGACACTCTGTACCTGCATTGATACATTGGAGAGACTCTGTACCTGCATTGATACATTGGAGACACTCTGTACCTGCATTGATACATTGGAGACACTCTGTACCTGTATTGATACATTGGAGACACTCTGTACCTGCATTGATACATTGGAGACACTCTGTACCTGCATTGATACATTGGAGACACTCTGTACCTGTATTGATACATTGGAGACACTCTGTACCTGCATTGATACATTGGAGACACTCTGTACCTGTATTGATACATTGGAGACACTCTGTACCTGCATTGATACATTGGAGACACTCTGTACCTGTATTGATACATTGGAGACACTCTGTACCTGCATTGATACATTGGAGACACTCTGTACCTGTATTGATACATTGGAGACACTCTGTACCTGCATTGATACATTGGAGACACTCTGTACCTGTATTGATACATTGGAGAGACTCTGTACCTGCATTGATACATTGGAGACACTCTGTACCTGCACTGATACATTGAAGACACTCTGTACCTGCATTGATACATTGGAGACACTCTGTACCTGCACTGAGACATTGGAGAGACTCTGTACCTGCATTGATACATTGGAGACACTCTGTACCTGCATTGATACATTGGAGACACTCTGTACCTGCATTGATACATTGGAGACACTCTGTACCTGCATTGATACATTGAAGACACTCTGTACCTTTATTGATACATTGAAGACACTCTGTACCTGCACTGAGACATTGGAGACACTCTGTACCTGCATTGATACATTGAAGACACTCTGTACCTGCATTGATACATTGGAGACACTCTGTACCTGCATTGATACATTGGAGACACTCTGTACCTGCATTGATACATTGGAGACACTCTGTACCTGCATTGATACATTGGAGACACTCTGTACCTGCATTGATACATTGAAGACACTCTGTACCTGCATTGATACATTGGAGACACTCTGTACCTGCATTGATACATTGGAGACACTCTGTACCTGCACTGATACATTGGAGACACTCTGTACCTGCATTGATACATTGAAGTCACTCTGTACCTGCATTGATACATTGAAGTCACTCTGTACCTGCATTGATACATTGGAGACACTCTGTACCTGCATTGATACATTGAAGACACTCTGTACCTGCATTGATACATTGGAGACACTCTGTACCTGCATTGATACATTGGAGACACTCTGTACCTGCACTGATACATTGGAGACACTCTGTACCTGCATTGATACATTGGAGAGACTCTGTACCTGCATTGATACATTGGAGACACTCTGTACCTGCATTGATACATTGGAGAGACTCTGTACCTGCATTGATACATTGAAGTCACTCTGTACCTGCATTGATACATTGGAGACACTCTGTACCTGCATTGATACATTGGAGACACTCTGTACCTGCATTGATACATTGGAGACACTCTGTACCTGCACTGATACATTGGAGACACTCTGTACCTGCATTGATACATTGAAGACACTCTGTACCTGCATTGATACATTGGAGACACTCTGTACCTGCATTGATACATTGGAGACACTCTGTACCTGCATTGATACATTGGAGACACTCTGTACCTGCATTGATACATTGGAGACACTCTGTACCTGCATTGATACATTGGAGACACTCTGTACCTGCATTGATACATTGAAGTCACTCTGTACCTGCATTGATACATTGAAGTCACTCTGTACCTGCATTGATACATTGGAGACACTCTGTACCTGCATTGATACATTGGAGACACTCTGTACCTGCATTGATACATTGAAGACACTCTGTACCTGCATTGATACATTGGAGACACTCTGTACCTGCATTGATTCATTGGAGACACTCTGTACCTGCATTGATACATTGGAGACACTCTGTACCTGCATTGATACATTGGAGACACTCTGTACCTGCATTGATACATTGGAGAGACTCTGTACCTGCATTGATACATTGAAGACACTCTGTACCTTTATTGATACATTGAAGACACTCTGTACCTGCACTGAGACATTGGAGACACTCTGTACCTGCATTGATACATTGAAGACACTCTGTACCTGCATTGATACATTGGAGACACTCTGTACCTGCATTGATACATTGGAGACACTCTGTACCTGCATTGATACATTGGAGACACTCTGTACCTGCATTGATACATTGGAGACACTCTGTACCTGCATTGATACATTGAAGACACTCTGTACCTGCATTGATACATTGGAGACACTCTGTACCTGCATTGATACATTGGAGACACTCTGTACCTGCACTGATACATTGGAGACACTCTGTACCTGCATTGATACATTGAAGTCACTCTGTACCTGCATTGATACATTGAAGTCACTCTGTACCTGCATTGATACATTGGAGACACTCTGTACCTGCATTGATACATTGAAGACACTCTGTACCTGCATTGATACATTGGAGACACTCTGTACCTGCATTGATACATTGGAGACACTCTGTACCTGCACTGATACATTGGAGACACTCTGTACCTGCATTGATACATTGGAGAGACTCTGTACCTGCATTGATACATTGGAGACACTCTGTACCTGCATTGATACATTGGAGAGACTCTGTACCTGCATTGATACATTGAAGTCACTCTGTACCTGCATTGATACATTGGAGACACTCTGTACCTGCATTGATACATTGGAGACACTCTGTACCTGCATTGATACATTGGAGACACTCTGTACCTGCACTGATACATTGGAGACACTCTGTACCTGCATTGATACATTGAAGACACTCTGTACCTGCATTGATACATTGGAGACACTCTGTACCTGCATTGATACATTGGAGACACTCTGTACCTGCATTGATACATTGGAGACACTCTGTACCTGCATTGATACATTGGAGACACTCTGTACCTGCATTGATACATTGGAGACACTCTGTACCTGCATTGATACATTGAAGACACTCTGTACCTGCACTGATACATTGGAGACACTCTGTACCTGCATTGATACATTGGAGACACTCTGTACCTGCATTGATACATTGGAGACACTCTGTACCTGCACTGATACATTGAAGACACTCTGTACCTGCATTGATACATTGGAGACACTCTGTACCTGCATTGATACATTGAAGTCACTCTGTACCTGATTTGATACATTGGAGACACTCTGTACCTGCATTGATACATTGGAGACACTCTGTACCTGCATTGATACATTGAAGTCACTCTGTACCTGCATTGATACATTGAAGTCACTCTGTACCTGCATTGATACATTGGAGACACTCTGTACCTGCATTGATACATTGGAGACACTCTGTACCTGCATTGATACATTGAAGACACTCTGTACCTGCATTGATACATTGGAGACACTCTGTACCTGCATTGATTCATTGGAGACACTCTGTACCTGCATTGATACATTGGAGACACTCTGTACCTGCATTGATACATTGGAGGCACTCTGTACCTGCACTGATACATTGAAGACACTCTGTACCTGCATTGATACATTGGAGACACTCTGTACCTGCATTGATACATTGGAGACACTCTGTACCTGCATTGATACATTGGAGACACTCTGTACCTGCATTGATACATTGAAGTCACTCTGTACCTGCATTGATACATTGAAGTCACTCTGTACCTGCATTGAGACATTGGAGAGACTCTGTACCTGCATTGATACATTGGAGACACTCTGTACCTGCATTGATACATTGGAGACACTCTGTACCTGCATTGATACATTGGAGAGACTCTGTACCTGCATTGATACATTGGAGACACTCTGTACCTGCACTGAGACATTGGAGACACTCTGTACCTGCATTGATACATTGAAGTCACTCTGTACCTGCATTGATACATTGAAGTCACTCTGTACCTGCATTGATACATTGGAGACACTCTGTACCTGCATTGATACATTGAAGTCACTCTGTACCTGCATTGATACATTGAAGTCACTCTGTACCTGCATTGATACATTGGAGACACTCTGTACCTGCATTGATACATTGGAGACACTCTGTACCTGCATTGATACATTGGAGACACTCTGTACCTGTATTGATACATTGGAGACACTCTGTACCTGCATTGATACATTGGAGACACTCTGTACCTGTATTGATACATTGGAGACACTCTGTACCTGCATTGATACATTGGAGACACTCTGTACCTGTATTGATACATTGGAGAGACTCTGTACCTGCATTGATACATTGGAGACACTCTGTACCTGCACTGATACATTGGAGACACTCTGTACCTGCATTGATACATTGGAGACACTCTGTACCTGCACTGAGACATTGGAGAGACTCTGTACCTGCATTGATACATTGGAGACACTCTGTACCTGCATTGATACATTGGAGACACTCTGTACCTGCATTGATACATTGGAGAGACTCTGTACCTGCATTGATACATTGAAGACACTCTGTACCTGTATTGATACATTGGAGACACTCTGTACCTGCACTGAGACATTGGAGACACTCTGTACCTGCATTGATACATTGAAGACACTCTGTACCTGCATTGATACATTGGAGACACTCTGTACCTGCATTGATACATTGGAGACACTCTGTACCTGCACTGATACATTGGAGACACTCTGTACCTGCATTGATACATTGGAGACACTCTGTACCTGTATTGATACATTGGAGACACTCTGTACCTGCACTGATACATTGAAGACACTCTGTACCTGCATTGATACATTGGAGACACTCTGTACCTGCATTGATACATTGGAGACACTCTGTACCTGCATTGATACATTGGAGACACTCTGTACCTGCATTGATACATTGAAGACACTCTGTACCTGCATTGATACATTGGAGACACTCTGTACCTGCACTGATACATTGAAGACACTCTGTACCTGCACTGATACATTGGAGACACTCTGTACCTGCATTGATACATTGGAGACACTCTGTACCTGCACTGATACATTGAAGACACTCTGTACATGCACTGATACATTGGAGACACTCTGTACCTGCATTGATACATTGGAGACACTCTGTACCTGCATTGATACATTGGAGACACTCTGTACCTGCATTGATACATTGGAGACACTCTGTACCTGCATTGATACATTGGAGACACTCTGTACCTGCACTGATACATTGGAGACACTCTGTACCTGCATTGATACATTGGAGACACTCTGTACCTGCCCTGATACATTGAAGACACTCTGTACCTGCATTGATACATTGGGGACACTCTGTACCTGCATTGATACATTGGAGACACTCTGTACCTGCATTGATACATTGGAGACACTCTGTACCTGCATTGATACATTGGAGACACTCTGTACCTGCATTGATACATTGAAGTCACTCTGTACCTGCATTGATCCATTGAAGTCACTCTGTACCTGCATTGATACATTGGAGACACTCTGTACCTGCACTGATACATTGGAGACACTCTGTACCTACATTGAGACATTGGAGAGACTCTGTACCTGCATTGATACATTGGAGACACTCTGTACCTGCATTGATACATTGGAGACACTCTGTACCTGCACTGATACATTGGAGACACTCTGTACCTGCATTGATACATTGGAGAGACTCTGTACCTGCATTGATACATTGGAGACACTCTGTACCTGCATTGATACATTGGAGACACTCTGTACCTGCATTGATACATTAGAGACACTCTGTACCTGCATTGATACATTGGAGACACTCTGTACCTGCATTGATACATTGAAGACACTCTGTACCTGCATTGATACATTGGAGACACTCTGTACCTGCATTGATATATTGGAGACACTCTGTCCCTGCACTGTTACATTGGAGACACTCTGTACCTCCACTGATACGGTGAAGACAGTCTGTACTTCCATTGGTACATTGGAGACACTCTGTACCTGCATTGGTACATTGGAGACACTCTGTACCTGTATTGATACATTGGAGACACTCTGTACCTGCATTGATACATTGGAGACACTCTGTACCTGCATTGATACATTGAAAACACTGCACCTGTATTGATACATTGGAGACACTCTGTACCTGCACTGATACATTGGAGACACTCTGTACCTGCATTGATACATTGAAGACACTCTGTACCTGCATTGATACATTGGAGACACTCTGTACCTGCATTGAGACATTGAAAACACTCTGTACCTGCATTGAGACATTGAAAACACTCTGTACCTGCATTGATACATTGGAGACACTCTGTACCTGCATTGATACATTGAAAACACTCTGCACCTGTATTGATACATTGAAGACACTCTGTACCTGCATTGATACATTGGAGACACTCTGTACCTGCATTGATACATTGGAGACACTCTGTACCTGCATTGATACATTGGAGACACTCTGTACCTGCATTGATACATTGAAAACACTCTGCACCTGTATTGATACATTGAAGACACTCTGTACCAGCTCTGATACATTGAAGATACTCTGTACCTGCATTGATCCATGGAAGACACTCTTTACCAGCTCTGATACATTGGAGACACTCTGTACCTGCATTGATACATTGAAGACACTCTGTACCTGTATTGATACATTGGAGACACTCTGTACCTGCACTGATACATTGGAGACACTCTGTACCTGCATTGATACATTGAAGACACTCTGTACCTGCATTGAGACATTGAAAACACTCTGTACCTGCATTGAGACATTGAAAACACTCTGTACCTGCATTGATACATTGAAGACACTCTGTACCTGCATTGATACATTGAAGACACTCTGTACCTGCATTGATACATTGGAGACACTCTGTACCGGCATTGATACATTGGAGACACTCTGTACCAGCTCTGATACATTGGAGACACTCTGTACCTGCATTGATACATTGGAGACACTCTGTACCTGTATTGATACATTGGAGACACTCTGTACCTGCATTGATACATTGGAGACACTCTGTACCTGCATTGATACATTGGAGACACTCTGTACCTGTATTGATACATTGGAGACACTCTGTACCTGCATTGATACATTGGAGACACTCTGTACCTGCATTGATACATTGGAGACACTCTGTACCGGCATTGATACATTGAAAACACTCTGTACCTGCATTGATACATTGGAGACACTCTGTACCGGCATTGATACATTGGAGACACTCTGTACCTGTATTGATACATTGAAAACACTCTGCACCTGTATTGATACATTGGAGACACTCTGTACCGGCATTGATACATTGAAAACACTCTGCACCTGTATTGATACATTGGAGACACTCTGTACCGGCATTGATACATTGAAAACACTCTGCACCTGTATTGATACATTGGAGACACTCTGTACCGGCATTGATACATTGAAGACACTCTGCACCTGTATTGATACATTGGAGACACTCTGTACCGGCATTGATACATTGAAAACACTCTGCACCTGTATTGATACATTGGAGACACTCTGTACCGGCATTGATACATTGAAAACACTCTGCACCTGCACTGATACATTGGAGACACTCTGTACCTGCATTGATACATTGAAGACACTCTGCACCTGTATTGATACATTGGAGACACTCTGTACCTGCATTGATACATTGGAGACACTCTGTACCTGCATTGATACATTGGAGAGACTCTGTACCTGCATTGATACATTGGAGACACTCTGTACCTGCATTGATACATTGGAGACACTCTGTACCTGCACTGATACATTGGAGACACTCTGTACCTGCATTGATACATTGGAGACACTCTGTACCTGCATTGATACATTGGAGACACTCTGTACCTGCATTGATACATTGGAGACACTCTGTACCTGTATCGATACATTGGAGACACTCTGACCCTGCACTGATACATTGGAGACACTCTGTACCCGCATTGATACATTGGAGACACTCTGCACCTGTATTGGTACATTGAAGACACTCTGTACCTGCATTGATACATTGGAGACACTCTGTACCTGCATTGATACATTGGAGACACTCTGTACCTGCATTGATACATTGGAGACACTCTGTACCTGCATTGATACATTGGAGACACTCTGTACCCGCATTGATACATTGGAGACACTCTGCACCTGTATTGGTACATTGAAGACACTCTGTACCTGCATTGATACATTGGAGACACTCTGTACCTGTATTGATACATTGGAGACACTCTGTACCCGCATTGATACATTGGAGACACTCTGCACCTGTATTGGTACATTGAAGACACTCTGTACCTGCATTGATACATTGGAGACACTCTGCACCTGTATTGGTACATTGAAGACACTCTGTACCTGTATTGATACATTGGAGACACTCTGTACCTGCATTGATACATTGGGGACACTCTGCACCTGTATTGATACATTGGAGACACTCTGTACCTGCATTGATACATTGGAGACACTCTGTACCTGCATTGATACATTGGAGACACTCTGTACCTGCATTGATACATTGGAGACACTCTGTACCTGCATTGATACATTGGAGACACTCTGTACCTGCAGTGATACATTGGAGACACTCTGCACCTGTATTGATACATTGGAGACACTCTGTACCTGCATTGATACATTGGAGACACTCTGCACCTGTATTGATACATTGGAGACACTCTGTACCTGCATTGATACATTGGAGACACTCTGTACCTGCATTGATACATTGGAGACACTCTGTACCTGCATTGATACATTGGAGACACTCGAGTGGGGATCAGGGGCGGTTGTGTGGGGGAGACCTTTGCATTCGGGGGAAAGTGGACGAATCATTTTGCGAGGCAGCAGGTTGCGGGGTATGCAGAGGGACACAGAACGGACAGCTGTACAGTAGAGACAGAACGGGGCAGGGAGCGGGGAGGTAGAGGGACAGAATGGCCACAAATTCTGGCTCACTCTGCTCGACTATGACTCAAGATGAAAGGGATTACCTTGACTGAGATGAACCCATAGTTCAGAGACTGAGCAGTCTTTCGATTGCGAGTCGAACCCCAGCCAGATACATAGCCCGAGATGTTGCGTGATTCAATCCCACCAAAACCCGTCAGAATCCGATCTACAAATCAGCAAACAGCACGGGGTTAGATACAGAGTAAAGCTCCCTCTACACTGTCCCCATCAAACACCCCCAGGACAGGTGCAGCACGGGGTTAGATACAGAGTAAAGCTCCCTCTACACTGTCCCCATCAAACACTCCCAGGACAGGTACAGCACGGGGTTAGATACAGAGTAAAGCTCCCTCTACACTGTCCCCATCAAACACTCCCAGGCCAGGTACAGCACGGGGTTAGATACAGAGTAAAGCTCCCTCTGCACTGTCCCAATCAAAAACTCCCAGGACAGGTACAGCACGGGGTTAGATACAGAGTAAAGCTCCCTCTACACTGTCCCCATCAAACACTCCCAGGACAGGTACAGCACGGGGTTAGATACAGAGTAAAGCTCCCTCTACACTGTCCCCATCAAACAGTCCCAGGACAGGTACAGCACGGGGTTAGATACA
>NW_027593475.1:0-31719 GCF_964213995.1 Mustelus asterias
GAGAGAGCGTGAGAGTGAGAGCAAGAGAGAGCGAGAGAGAGAGCGAGAGCGAGAGAGAGAGAGCAAGAGAGAGAGAGAGCGAGAGAGAGAGCGAGAGAGAGTGAGAGAGAGCGAAAGAGCAAGAGAGTGGGAGCGAGAGAGTGAGAGGGAGAGAGCAAGAGTGAGAGAGCGTGAGAGAGAGAGAGAGCGAGAGAGAGAGAGGGAGGTAGAGCGAGAGCGAGAGGTAGAGCGAGAGCAAGAGGTAGAGCGAGAGGGAGAGAGAGTGAGAGAGAGAGCACAAAAGAGAGAGAGCGAGAGGGAGAGAGAGCGGGAGAGTGAGAGAGAGAGGGAGAGAGCGAGAGAAAGAGAGCGAGAAAGAGAGAGAGAGAGCGAGAGAGAGAGTTAGAGAGAGAGCGTGAGAGAGAGAGAGAGCGAGAGAGAGAGAGAGATAGTGCGAGAGAGGACAACTGAGAGAGAGCGAGAGAGAGTGAGATGACATATAAGATGATTAGAGGTTTAGATAGGGTGGATAGTGATAGCCTTTTTCCTCTGATGGAGAAATCCAGCACGAGGGGGCATGGCTTTAAATTGAGGGGGGGTAGTTATAGAACCGATGTCAGGGGTAGGTTCTTTACCCAGAGGGTGGTGAGGGATTGGAATGCCCTGCCAGCATCAGTTGTAAATGCGCCTAGTTTGGGGGCGTTTAAGAGATCCGTAGATAGGTTCATGGACGAAAAGAAATTGGTTTAGGTTGGAGGGTCACAGTTTTTTTTTAACTGGTCGGTGCAACATCGTGGGCCGAAGGGCCTGTTCTGCGCTGTAATGTTCTATGTTCTATGAGAGAGAGAGAGCGAGAGAGAGATAGTGCGAGAGAGGACAACTGAGAGAGAGCGAGAGAGAGAGAGAGAGAGAGCGAGAGAGAGTGAGTGCGAGAGAGAGCGAGAGAGCGAGTGAGAGAGAGCGAGAGAGCGAGAGAGTGAGAGAGCGAGAGAGAGCGTGAGAGAGAGAGCGAGTGCGAGAGCGAGAGAGTGAGAGAGAGGGAGAGAGTGAGAGAGAGAGAGCGAGAGAGAGAGAGAGAGCGAGAGAGCGAGAGAGCGAGAGAGCGAGAGAGAGCGTGTGAGAGAGAGAGAGTGAGAGAGAGAGGGACAGAGCGAGCGGGAGTGAGAGAGAGTGAGAGAGAGAGAGCGAGAGAGAGAGAAAGCGAGAGAGCGCGAGATAGAGAGAGAGAGCGAGAGAGCGAGAGAGAGCGAAAGAGCAAGTGCGCGAGAGCGAGCGAGACAGTGAGAGAACAAAAGAGAGCGAGAGAGCAAGAGAGAGCGAGCGAGAGAGCAAGGGAGCGAGGGAGCGAGGCAGCGAGAGAGAGAAAGAGAGAGTGAGAGAGCAAGAAAGAGTGAGAGAGCGAGGGAGAGCGAGCGAGAGAGCGAGAGAGCAAGGCAGCGAGGCAGCGAGAGAGAGTGAGAGAGAGCGAGAGGGCGAGAGAGAGCGAGACAGAGAGAGAGAGAGCAAGGCAGCGAGGCAGCGAGAGAGAGAGCGAGAGAGTGAGAGAGAGCAAGAGGGTGAGAGAGAGCGAGAGAGCGAGACAGAGAGAGAGAGAGATGCCTCAGGCAAAATGGTCTTAACCTCACCTCTGCATTTTACTTATCAAAGTTGAGCTGTGGGCTATTTTGAAAAACCCCCCAGAAGACCTCACTGCTGCAAGCCAAAAGTTCTGAGCGGAGAATTGCAAAGCTCGCAATTTCCTGGGAGAGGTCACGGGTCTGTCACCAGGGGACACTGATAATCAAGACAAGGTAATCAGTCCAGCGAGTCCCAGAGGAGACCCCCTGCCCACTATCCTCTGACCAATCAACCCAGTGAATTGACACCACTTCCCCACGCCCCCCAGTGCCTCGTACCTGTCCTCGGGCTTGTTGTCTTCCTCCTCCTCCTCCTCCTCCTCCTCCTCCTCGGCTGGGACTATCTCATCCTCCAGCCTCACGCCCTGGAAACGTGAGGGGCAGCAGACATACTCCACACCACGGAAACGGTCCACTCGACACGGCACTAACATCCCGTAACTGTGCAGATCCAGCGTCTCCGCTGTGCAGGCCTGGCCAATCAGAGGGTCAAAGGTCAGCATCAGGGTCATGGCACCGAGCGACGTTGACCAGATTCTAACCCCCCCCCACTCTCCCCCATCCCCATCCCCTCACCCAGTGTGGACGACAGCTCCAAGCAACAGGAAGGACCCAGGCTGGATTCCTCCAGGGAGCCAGGCCCGGGGGAGTCCAGACGAGGTATCAAGGGGCGTCTAGACCCGGAGAGAGGAGCGGCTAGACTAGGAATTGAGGGGCATTCTTGGGGATTGGTCAGAATGGATTGGTCAGCATGGATTGGTCAGTGTGGATTGGTCAGTGTGGATTGGTCAGCGTGGAGGCGGTCAGTGTGGGTTGGTCAGTGTGGATTGGTCAGTGTGGGGTCGGTCAGTGTGGATTGGTCAGTGCGGATTGGTCAGTGTGGATTGGTCAGTGTGGGGTTGGTCAGTGTGGTTTGGTCAGTGTGGGGTTGGTCAGTGTGGATTGGTCAGTGCGGATTGGTCAGTGTGGATTGGTCAGTGCGGATTGGTCAGTGTGGATTGGTCAGTGTGGATTGGTCAGTGTGGATTGGTCAGTGTGAGGTTGGTCAGTGTGGATTGGTCAGTGTGGATTGGTCAGTGTGGATTGGTCAGTGCGGATTGGTCAGTGCGGATTGGTCAGTGTGGATTGGTCAGTGCGGATTGGTCAGTGCAGATTGGTCAGTGTGGATTGGTCAGTGTGAGGTTGGTCAGTGTGGATTGGTCAGTGTGGGGACGGTCAGTGTGGATTGGTCAGTGTGGATTGGTCAGTGTGGATTGGTCAGTGTGGATTGGTCAGCATGGATTGGTCAGTGCGGATTGGTCAGTGCAGATTGGTCAGTGTGGATTGGTCAGCGTGGATTGGTCAGTGTGGATTGGTCAGTGTGGATTGGTCAGCGTGGATTGGTCAGTGTGGATTGGTCAGTGTGGATTGGTCAGTGTGGATTGGTCAGTGTGGATTGGTCAGCATGGATTGGTCAGTGTGGATTGGTCAGTGTGGATTGGTCAGTGTGGATTGGTCAGTGCGGATTGGTCAGTGCGGATTGGTCAGTGTGAATTGGTCAGTGTGGATTGGTCAGTGTGGGGACGGTCAGTGTGGATTGGTCAGTGCGGATTGGTCAGTGTGGGGACGGTCAGTGTGGATTGGTCAGTGCGGATTGGTCAGTGCAGATTGGTCAGTGTGGATTGGTCAGTGCTGATTGGTCAGCGCGGATTGGTCAGTGTGGATTGGTCAGTGTGGGGACGGTCAGTGTGGATTGGTCAGTGTGGATTGGTCAGTGTGGATTGGTCAGTGTGGGGACGGTCAGTGTGGATTGGTCAGTGTGAGGACGGTCAGTGTGGATTGGTCAGTGTGAGGACGGTCAGTGTGGATTGGTCAGTGTGGATTGGTCAGTGTGGATTGGTCAGTGTGGATTGGTCAGTGTGAATTGGTCAGTGTGGATTGGTCAGTGTGGGGACGGTCAGTGTGGATTGGTCAGTGCGGATTGGTCAGTGTGGGGACGGTCAGTGTGGATTGGTCAGTGCGGATTGGTCAGTGCAGATTGGTCAGTGTGGATTGGTCAGTGTGGATTGGTCAGTGCTGATTGGTCAGCGCGGATTGGTCAGTGTGGATTGGTCAGTGTGGATTGGTCAGTGTGGGGACGGTCAGTGTGGA
Source organism: Mustelus asterias (assembly GCF_964213995.1). NCBI lineage: Eukaryota > Metazoa > Chordata > Chondrichthyes > Carcharhiniformes > Triakidae > Mustelus > Mustelus asterias. The sequence continues at coordinate 3,726 of NW_027593475.1, forward strand.
TTGGTCAGTGTGGATTGGTCAGTGTGGGGTCGGTCAGTGTGGATTGGTCAGTGCTGATTGGTCAGTGTGGATTGGTCAGTGCTGATTGGTCAGTGTGGGGACGGTCAGTGTGGATTGGTCAGTGTGGATTGGTCTGTGTGGAGGCGGTCAGTGTGGATTGGTCAGTGTGGATTGGTCAGTGTGGATTGGTCTGTGTGGAGGCGGTCAGTGTGGATTGGTCAGTGTGGATTGGTCAGTGTGGGGTCGGTCAGTGTGGATTGGTCAGTGTGGGGACGGTCAGTGTGGATTGGTCAGTGTGGAATGGTCATGGTGGGGTCGGTCAGTGTGGATTGGTCAGTGTGGGGACGGTCAGTATGGATTGGTCAGTGTGGATTGGTCAGTGTGGAGGCGGTCAGTGTGGATTGGTCAGTGTGGATTGGTCAGTGTGGGGTCGGTCAGTGCGGATTGGTCAGTGTGGATTGGTTAGTGTGGGGTCGGTCAATGTGGATTGGTCAGTGTGGATTGGTCAGTGTGGATTGGTCAGTGTGGGGACGGTCAGTGTGGATTGGTCAGTGTGGATTGGTCTGTGTGGAGGCGGTCAGTGTGGATTGGTCAGTGTGGATTGGTCATGGTGGGGTCGGTCAGTGTGGATTGGTCAGTGTGGGGACGGTCAGTATGGATTGGTCAGTGTGGATTGGTCAGTGTGGAGGCGGTCAGTGTGGATTGGTCAGTGTGGATTGGTCAGTGTGGGGTCGGTCAGTGCGGATTGGTCAGTGTGGATTGGTTAGTGTGGGGTCGGTCAATGTGGATTGGTCAGTGTGGATTGGTCAGTGTGGATTGGTCAGTGTGGGGACGGTCAGTGTGGATTGGTCAGTGTGGATTGGTCTGTGTGGAGGCGGTCAGTGTGGATTGGTCAGTGTGGATTGGTCAGTGTGGGGTCGGTCAGTGTGGATTGGTCAGTGTGGGGATGGTCAGTGTGGATTGGTCAGTGTGGATTGGTCAGTGTGGGGTCGGTCAGTGTGGATTGGTCAGTGTGGGGACGGTCAGTGTGGATTGGTCAGTGTGGATTGGTCAGTGTGGGGTCGGTCAGTGCGGATTGGTCAGTGTGGATTGGTTAGTGTGGGGTCGGTCAATGTGGATTGGTCAGTGTGGATTGGTCAGTGTGGGGTCAGTCAGTGTGGATTGGTCAGTGTGGGGACGGTCAGTGTGGATTGGTCAGTGTGGATTGGTCAGCGTGGATTGGTCAGCGTGGATTGGTCAGTGTGGATTGGTCAGTGTGGATTGGTCTGTGTAGATTGGTCAGCGTGGAGGCGGTCAGTGTGGATTGGTCAGTGTGGATTGGTTAGTGTGGGGTCGGTCAATGTGGATTGGTCAGTGTGGATTGGTCAGTGTGGGGTCGGTCAGTGTGGATTGGTCAGTGTGGGGACGGTCAGTGTGGATTGGTCAGTGCTGATTGGTCAGTGTGGGGTTGGTCAGTGTGGATTGGTCAGTGTGGATTGGTCAGCATGGATTGGTCAGTGCGGATTGGTCAGTGCAGATTGGTCAGTGTGGATTGGTCAGTGTGGATTGGTCAGTGTGGGGACGGTCAGTGTGGATTGGTCAGTGCGGATTGGTCAGTGTGGATTGGTCAGTGCGGATTGGTCAGTGCGGATTGGTCAGTGTGGATTGGTCAGTGTGGATTGGTCAGTGTGGGGTCGGTCATTGTGGATTGGTCAGTGTGGGGTCGGTCAGTGTGGATTGGTCAGTGTGGATTGGTCAGTGCGGATTGGTCAGTGTGGATTGGTCAGTGCGGGTGTGGATTGGTCAGTGCGGATTGGTCAGTGTGGATTGGTCAGTGTGGATTGGTCAGTGCGGATTGGTCAGTGTGGATTGGTCAGTGTGGATTGGTCAGTGTGGGGACGGTCAGTGTGGATTGGTCAGTGCGGATTGGTCAGTGTGGATTGGTCAGTGCGGATTGGTCAGTGTGGTTTGGTCAGTGTGGATTGGTCAGTGTGGTTTGGTCAGTGTGGATTGGTCAGCATGGAGGCGGTCAGTGTGGATTGGTCAGTGTGGATTGGTCAGTGTGGATTGGTCAGTGTGGATTGGTCAGTGTGGGGACGGTCAGTGCGGATTGGTCAGTGTGGATTGGTCAGTGTGGATTGGTCAGTGCGGATTGTTCAGTGTGAGGACGGTCAGTGCGGATTGGCCAGTGTGGATTGGTCAGTGTGGATTGGTCAGTGCGGATTGGTCAGTGTGGATTGGTCAGTGTGGATTGGTCAGTGTGGATTGGTCAGTGTGGATTGGTCAGTGCGGATTGGTCAGTGTGGATTGGTCAGTGCGGATTGGTCAGTGTGGATTGGTCAGTGTGGATTGGTCAGTGTGGGGACGGTCAGTGTGGATTGGTCAGTGCGGATTGGTCAGTGCGGATTGGTCAGTGCGGATTGGTCAGTGTGGATTGGTCAGTGTGGGGACGGTCAGTGTGGATTGGTCAGTGTGGATTGGTCAGTGTGGATTGGTCAGTGTGAGGACGGTCAGTGTGGATTGGTCAGTGTGGATTGGTCAGTGTGGATTGGTCAGTGTGGATTGGTCAGTGTGAGGACGGTCAGTGTGGATTGGTCAGTGTGGGATCGGTCAGTGTGGATTGGTCAGTGCGGATTGGTCAGTGTGGATTGGTCAGTGTGAGGACGGTCAGTGTGGATTGGTCAGTGTGGGATCGGTCAGTGTGGGGACGGTCAGTGTGGATTGGTCAGTGTGGATTGGTCAGTGCGGATTGGTCAGTGTGGATTGGTCAGTGTGGATTGGTCAGTGTGGGGACGGTCAGTGTGGATTGGTCAGTGTGGATTGGTCAGTGCGGATTGGTCAGTGTGGATTGGTCAGTGCGGATTGGTCAGTGCGGATTGGTCAGTGTGGATTGGTCTGTGTGGATTGGTCAGTGCGGATTGGTCAGTGCGGATTGGTCAGTGCGGATTGGTCAGTGCGGATTGGTCAGTGCAGATTGGTCAGTGTGGATTGGTCAGTGTGGATTGGTCAGTGTGGATTGGTCAGTGCGGATTGGTCAGTGCGGATTGGTCAGTGTGGATTGGTCAGTGCGGATTGGTCAGTGTGGATTGGTCAGTGTGGATTGGTCAGTGTGAGGACGGTCAGTGTGGATTGGTCAGTGTGGATTGGTCAGTGCGGATTGGTCAGTGCGGATTGGTCAGTGCGGATTGGTCAGTGTGGATTGGTCAGTGTGAGGACGGTCAGTGTGGGTTGGTCAGTGTGGGTTGGTCAGTGTGGATTGGTCAGTGTGGATTGGTCAGTGTGGATTGGTCAGTGTGGGGACGGTCAGTGTGGATTGGTCAGTGCGGATTGGTCAGTGTGGATTGGTCAGTGTGAGGACGGTCAGTGCGGATTGGTCAGTGCGGATTGGTCAGTGTGGATTGGTCAGTGTGGATTGGTCAGTGTGGGGACGGTCAGTGTGGATTGGTCAGTGCGGATTGGTCAGTGTGGATTGGTCAGTGCGGATTGGTCAGTGTGGGGTCGGTCAGTGTGGATTGGTCAGTGTGGATTGGTCAGTGTGGATTGGTCAGTGCGGATTGGTCAGTGCGGATTGGTCAGTGTGGATTGGTCAGTGCGGATTGGTCAGTGTGGATTGGTCAGTGTGGGGACGGTCAGTGTGGATTGGTCAGTGTGGATTGGTCAGTGTGGATTGGTCAGTGTGGATTGGTCAGTGTGGATTGGTCAGTGCGGATTGGTCAGTGTGGATTGGTCAGTGCGGATTGGTCATTGTGGATTGGTCAGTGTGAGGACGGTCAGTGTGGATTGGTCAGTGTGGATTGGTCAGTGTGGATTGGTCAGTGTGGGGACGGTCAGTGTGGATTGGTCAGTGTGGATTGGTCAGTGCGGATTGGTCAGTGTGGATTGGTCAGTGTGGATTGGTCAGTGTGGATTGGTCTGTGCGGATTGGTCAGTGTGGATTGGTCAGTGTGGATTGGTCAGTGCGGATTGGTCAGTGTGGATTGGACAGTGTGGGGTTGGTCAGTGTGGATTGGTCAGTGTGGGGACGGTCAGTGTGGATTGGTCAGTGTGGATTGGTCAGCGTGGATTGGTCAGTGTGGGGACGGTCAGTGTGGATTGGTCAGTGTGGATTGGTCAACGTGGATTGGTCAGTGTGGATTGGTCAGTGTGGGGTCAGTCAGTGTGGATTGGTCAGTGTGGATTGGTCAGTGTGGGGACGGTCAGTGTGGATTGGTCAGTGTGGATTGGTCAGTGTGGGTTCAGTCAGTGTGGATTGATCAGTGCGGATTCGTCAGTGCGGATTGGTCAGTGTGGATTGGTCAATGTGGATTGGTCAGTGTGGATTGGTCAGTGTGGATTGGTCAGTGTGGGGACGGTCAGTGTGGATTGGTCAGTGTGGATTGGTCAGTGTGGGGACGGTCAGTGTGGATTGGTCAGTGTGGATTGGTCAGTGTGGATTGGTCAGTGTGGATTGGTCAGTGCGGATTGGTCAGTGTGGATTGGTCAGTGTGAGGACGGTCAGTGTGGATTGGTCAGTGTGGATTGGTCAGTGTGAGGACGGTCAGTGTGGATTGGTCAGTGTGGGGACGGTCAGTGTGGATTGGTCAGTGCGGATTGGTCAGTGTGGGGTCAGTCAGTGTGGATTGGTCAGTGTGGATTGGTCAGTCGGTGTGGATTGGTCAGTGTGGATTGGTCAGTGTGGATTGGTCAGTGTGGATTGGTCAGTGTGGGGACGGTCAGTGCGGATTGGTCAGTGTGGGGACGGTCAGTGTGGATTGGTCAGTGCGGATTGGTCAGTGTGGGGTCAGTCAGTGCGGATTGGTCAGTGCGGATTCGTCAGTGCGGATTCGTCAGTGCGGATTGGTCAATGTGGGGTCAGTCAGTGTGGATTGGTCAGTGTGGATTGGTCAGTGTGGGGACGGTCAGTGTGGATTGGCCAGTGTGGATTGGTCAGTGTGGATTGGTCAGTGTGGATTGGTCAGTGTGGATTGGTCAGTGTGGGGTCAGTCAGTGTGGATTGGTCAGTGTGAGGACGGTCAGTGTGGATTGGTCAGTGTGGGGTCAGTCAGTGTGGATTGGTCAGTGTGGGGTCAGTCAGTGTGGATTGGTCAGTGTGGATTGGTCAGTGTGGGGACGGTCAGTGTGGGTTGGTCAGTGTGGATTGGTCAGTGCGGATTGGTCAGTGTGGATTGGTCAGTGTGGATTGGTCAGTGTGGATTGGTCAGTGTGGGGACGGTCAGTGTGGATTGGTCAGAGTGTGGATTGGTCAGTGTGGATTGGTCAGTGTGGATTGGTCAGTGTGGATTGGTCAGTGTGGAGGCGGTCAGTGCGGAGGCGGTCAGTGCGGATTGGTCAGCGTGGGGTCAGTCAGTGCGGATTGGTCAGTGCGGATTCGTCAGTGCGGATTGGTCAGTGTGGATTGGTCAATGTGGATTGGTCAGTGTGGATTGGTCAGTGCGGATTGGTCAGTGTGGAGGCGGTCAGTGCGGAGGCGGTCAGTGCGGATTGGTCAGCGTGGGGTCAGTCAGTGCGGATTGGTCAGTGTGGATTGGTCAGTGTGGGGACGGTCAGTGTGGATTGGTCAGTGTGGATTGGTCAGTGTGAGGACGGTCAGTGTGGATTGGTCAGTGTGGATTGGTCAGTGTGGATTGGTCAGTGTGGGGACGGTCAGTGTGGATTGGTCAGTGTAGATTGGTCAGTGCGGATTGGTCAGTGCGGATTGGTCAGTGTGGATTGGTCAGTGTGGATTGGTCAGTGTGGATTGGTCAGTGTGAGGACGGTCAGTGTGGATTGGTCAGCGTGGAGGCGGTCAGTGTGGATTGGTCAGTGTGGATTGGTCAGTGTGGATTGGTCAGTGCGGATTGGTCAGTGTGGATTGGTCAGTGTGGATTGGTCAGTGCGGATTGGTCAGTGCGGATTGGTCAGTGTGGATTGGTCAGTGTGGATTGGTCAGTGTGGATTGGTCAGCGTGGAGGCGGTCAGTGTGGGTTGGTCAGTGTGGATTGGTCAGTGTGGATTGGTCAGTGTGGATTGGTCAGTGCGGATTGGTCAGTGCGGATTGGTCAGTGTGGATTGGTCAGCGTGGATTGGTCAGTGTGAGGACGGTCAGTGTGGATTGGTCAGCGTGGAGGCGGTCAGTGTGGATTGGTCAGTGTGGATTGGTCAGTGTGGATTGGTCAGTGTGGATTGGTCAGTGCGGATTGGTCAGTGTGGATTGGTCAGTGTGGGGTCAGTCAGTGTGGATTGGTCAGTGTGGATTGGTCAGTGTGGGGTCAGTCAGTGTGGATTGGTCAGTGCGGATTCGTCAGTGTGGATTGGTCAGTGTGGATTGGTCAGTGTGGATTGGTCAGTGTGGATTGGTCAGTGTGGGGACGGTCAGTGTGGATTGGTCAGTGTGGATTGGTCAGTGTGGGGACGGTCAGTGCGGATTGGTCAGTGTGGATTGGTCAGTGTGGGTTGGTCAGTGTGGATTGGTCAGTGCGGATTGGTCAGTGCGGATTGGTCAGTGCGGATTGGTCAGTGTGGATTGGTCAGTGTGGGGTCAGTCAGTGTGGATTGGTCAGTGTGGGGTCAGTCAGTGTGGATTGGTCAGTGCGGATTCGTCAGTGTGGATTGGTCAGTGTGGGGACGGTCAGTGTGGATTGGTCAGTGCGGATTGGTCAGTGTGGGGACGGTCAGTGTGGATTGGTCAGTGTGGATTGGTCAGTGTGGATTGGTCAGTGTGGATTGGTCAGTGCGGATTGGTCAGTGCGGATTGGTCAGTGCGGATTGGTCAGTGCGGATTCGTCAGTGTGGATTGGTCAGTGTGGATTGGTCAATGTGGATTGGTCAGTGTGGGGTCAGTCAGTGTGGATTGGTCAGTGTGGATTGGTCAGTGTGGGGACGGTCAGTGTGGATTGGTCAGTGTGGATTGGTCAGTGTGGGGTCGGTCAGTGTGGATTGGTCAGTGTGGATTGGTCAGTGTGGATTGGTCAGTGTGAGGACGGTCAGTGTGGATTGGTCAGTGTGGATTGGTCAGTGTGGATTGGTCAGTGTGGGTTGGTCAGTGTGGATTGGTCAGTGTGGATTGGTCAGTGTGGATTGGTCAGTGTGGGGACGGTCAGTGTGGATTGGTCAGTGTGGATTGGTCAGTGTGGGGTCAGTCAGTGCGGATTGGTCAGTGCGGATTCGTCAGTGCGGATTCGTCAGTGTGGATTGGTCAATGTGGATTGGTCAGTGTGGAGGCGGTCAGTGCGGAGGCGGTCAGTGCGGATTGGTCAGCGTGGGGTCAGTCAGTGCGGATTGGTCAGTGTGGATTGGTCAGTGTGGATTGGTCAGTGTGAGGACGGTCAGTGTGGATTGGTCAGTGTGGATTGGTCAGTGTGGATTGGTCAGTGTGGGGACGGTCAGTGTGGATTGGTCAGTGTAGATTGGTCAGTGTGGATTGGTCAGTGTGGATTGGTCAGTGTGGATTGGTCAGTGCGGATTGGTCAGTGCGGATTGGTCAGTGCGGATTGGTCAGTGCGGATTGGTCAGTGTGGATTGGTCAGTGCGGATTGGTCAGTGTGGATTGGTCAGTGTGGGTTGGTCAGTGTGGATTGGTCAGTGTGGATTGGTCAGTGTGGGGACGGTCAGTGTGGATTGGTCAGTGTGGATTGGTCAGTGTAGATTGGTCAGTGTGGATTGGTCAGTGTGGATTGGTCAGTGCGGATTGGTCAGTGCGGATTGGTCAGTGCGGATTGGTCAGTGCGGATTGGTCAGTGTGGATTGGTCAGTGTGGATTGGTCAGTGTGGGGACGGTCAGTGTGGATTGGTCAGTGCGGATTGGTCAGTGTGAGGACGGTCAGTGTGGATTGGTCAGCGTGGAGGCGGTCAGTGTGGATTGGTCAGTGTGGATTGGTCAGTGTGGATTGGTCAGTGCGGATTGGTCAGTGTGGACTGGTCAGTGTGGATTGGTCAGTGCGGATTGGTCAGTGTGGATTGGTCAGCGTGGAGGCGGTCAGTGTGGGTTGGTCAGTGTGGATTGGTCAGTGTGGATTGGTCAGTGTGGATTGGTCAGCGTGGAGGCGGTCAGTGTGGGTTGGTCAGTGTGGATTGGTCAGTGCGGATTGGTCAGTGTGGATTGGTCAGTGCGGATTGGTCAGTGTGGATTGGTCAGTGTGGATTGGTCAGTGTGGATTGGTCAGCGTGGAGGCGGTCAGTGTGGATTGGTCAGTGTGGATTGGTCAGTGTGGATTGGTCAGTGCGGATTGGTCAGTGCGGATTGGTCAGTGTGGATTGGTCAGCGTGGATTGGTCAGTGTGGATTGGTCAGTGTGGATTGGTCAGTGTGGATTGGTCAGTGCGGATTGGTCAGTGCTGATTGGTCAGCGCGGATTGGTCAGCGTGGATTGGTCAGCGCGGATTGGTCAGTGTGGATTGGTCAGTGTGGATTGGTCAACGTGGATTGGTCAGTGTGGATTGGTCAGTGCGGATTGGTCAGTGTGGATTGGTCAGTGCGGATTGGTCAGTGTGGATTGGTCAGTGTGAGGACGGTCAGTGTGGATTGGTCAGTGTGGATTGGTCAGTGTGGATTGGTCAGTGCGGATTGGTCAGTGCGGATTGGTCAGTGTGGATTGGTCAGTGCGGATTGGCCAGTGCAGATTGGTCAGTGTGGATTGGTCAGTGCGGATTGGTCAGTGCGGATTGGTCAGTGTGGATTGGTCAGTGTGGATTGGTCAGTGTGGATTGGTCAGTGCGGATTGGTCAGTGTGGATTGGTCAGTGCGAATTGGTCAGTGTGGATTGGTCAGTGTGGATTGGTCAGTGTGAGGACGGTCAGTGTGGATTGGTCAGTGTGGATTGGTCAGTGTGAGGACGGTCAGTGTGGATTGGTCAGTGTGGATTGGTCAGTGTGGATTGGTCAGTGTGGATTGGTCAGTGTGGATTGGTCAGTGTGGATTGGTCAGTGCGGATTGGTCAGTGTGGATTGGTCAGTGTGGATTGGTCAGTGCGGATTGGTCAGTGCGGATTGGTCAGTGTGGATTGGTCAGCGTGGATTGGTCAGCGTGGATTGGTCAGTGTGAGGACGGTCAGTGTGGATTGGTCAGTGTGGATTGGTCAGTGTGGATTGGTCAGTGTGGATTGGTCAGCGTGGAGGCGGTCAGTGTGGATTGGTCAGCGTGGATTGGTCAGTGTGGATTGGTCAGTGTGGATTGGTCAGTGTGGATTGGTCAGTGTGAGGACGGTCAGTGTGGATTGGTCAGTGTGGATTGGTCAGCGTGGATTGGTCAGTGTGGATTGGTCAGTGTGGATTGGTCAGTGTGGATTGGTCAGCGTGGATTGGTCAGTGTGGATTGGTCAGTGTGGATTGGTCAGTGTGGATTGGTCAGTGTGGATTGGTCAGTGCGGATTGGTCAGTGCGGATTGGTCAGTGTGGTTTGGTCAGTGTGGATTGGTCAGCGTGGAGGCGGTCAGTGTGGATTGGTCAGTGTGGATTGGTCAGTGTGGGTTGGTCAGTGCGGATTGGTCAGTGTGGGTTGGTCAGTGCGGATTGGTCAGCTTGGAGGCGGTCAGTGTGGATTGGTCAGTGTGGATTGGTCAGTGCGGATTTGTCAGTGTGGTTTGGTTAGTGTGGATTGGTCAGTGTGGTTTGGTCAGTGTGGATTGGTCAGTGTGGGTTGGTCAGTGTGGATTGGTCAGCGTGGAGGTGGTCAGTGTGGATTGGTCAGTGTGGATTGGTCAGTGTGGTTTGGTCAGTGTGGATTGGTCAGTGTGGGGTCGGTCAGTGCGGATTGGTCAGTGCGGATTGGTCAGTGTGGGGTCGGTCAGTGTGGGGTCGGTCAGTGCTGATTGGTCAGTCAGTGACCTCTCACCTCTTTGGCCACTCTGTGCCAGTAAATGTGACTCTCACAAATGTCCATCTTCTCCTGGTGCAGGAACTTACACCGATCGGGGACCAGGAGCGCATCGCTGACAAACTCTCCGACTGAGAGAGAGGGAGCGACGGAGCGAGGGAGGGAGGGAGGGAGGGAGAGAGGGAGGGAGAGTGGGAGAGAGGGAGGGACAGAGGGAAGGAGAGAGGGAGGGAGAGAGGGAGGGAGGGAGGGAGAGGCAGGGAGAGAGGGAGGGAGAGAGGGAGGGAGGGAGTGGGAGGGAGGGAGAGAGGGAGCAAGAAGGGGGGAGAGGGGGAGAGGGCACGAGGGAGGGAGGGAGAGAGTGAGGGAGGGAAAGGCAGGGAGGGAGCGAGGGAGAGAGGGAGGGAGAGAGAGGGAGGGGAGGGAGGGTTGAGAGAGGGAGTGAGGGAGGGAGGGAGAGAGAGAAAGGGAGGGAGGGAGAGAGGGAGTGAGGGAGGGAGAGAGAAAGCAAGGGAGGGGAGGGAGGGAGAGAGAGAGAGGGAGAGAGGAAGGGAGAGAGGGGAAAGAGAGGGAGGGAGAGAGGGAGAGGAAGACAGAGAGAGGGAGGGGGTGAAAGAGAGAGAGAGGGAGAGACAGAGGGAGCGAGTGAGAGAGAGGGAGAGGGAGAGGTGGAGAGAGAGGGAGCGAGGTGGAGAGAGAGGAAGCGTGACGAGGAGAGAGAGGTAGAGAGAGAGAGAGAGAGTGGGAGAGAGAGAGTGAGAAGGAGAGAGAGGGGGCCGGAGAGGGGGATGGAAAGGGGGAGGGAGAGAGAGAGCAAAAGAGGGAACCAGAGAGGGGGGGAGAGAGAGGGAAGAGAGAGGGGGGAGAGAGGGGGAGAGGGGGAGAGAGAGAGAGGGATGAGAGAGGACGGCGGGGGGGAGAGAGGCAGAGAGGAGAGGAACAGGGAGAGAGTGTTCGGGGGGAAAGGTGGGGAATGGAGTGAGGAGCAAAGACACAGGAGGAGAGAGAGAGAGTTTTATCAGTAAATCAGTGAGAAACCTTTCCAAACAAACCACCCAACAACCCACCCAACAACCCACCCAACAATCCACCCAAACACCGACCCAACAACCCACCCAAACACCCACCCAACAACCCACCCAACAACCCACCCAACAGCCCACTCAAACACCCACCCAACAACCCACCCAAACACCCACCCAACAACCCACCTAACAATCCACCCAAACACCCACCCAACAACCCACTCAAACACCCACCCAACAACCCACCCAAATATCCACCCAACAACCCACCCAACAACCCACCCAACAACCCACCCAACAACCCACCCAAACACCCACCCAAACACCCACCCAAACACCCACCCAAACACACACACAAACACCCACCCAACAACCCACGCAAACACCCACCCAACAACCCACCCAACAACCCACCCAACAACCCACCCAAACACCCACCCAACAACCCACCCAACAGCCCACCCAAACACCCCCCCAACAACCCACCCAAACACCCACCCAAAAACCCACCCAAACACCCACCCAACAACCCACCCAACAACCCAACCAACAACCCACCCAACAACCCACCCAACAACCCACCCAACAAGCCACCCAACAACCCACCCAACAACCCACCGATAAACCCACCCAAAAACCCACCCAACAACCGACCCAACAACCCACCCAACAACCCACCCAAAAACCCACCAAACAACAGACCCAACAACCGACTACAAACACTTTCTCACTGGGGTATGGGTCCCACACACAGTGACTCTCACTGGGATACGGGTCCCACACACAGTGACTCTCACTGGGGTACGGGTCCCACACACATTGACTCTCACTGGGGTATGGGTCCCACACACAGTGACTCTCACTGGGATACGGGTCCCACACACACTGACTCACATTGGGGTACGGGTCCCACACACACTGACTCTCAATGGGGTACAGGTTCCACACACACTGACTCTCGCTGGGGTACGGGTCCCACACACACTGACTCTCACTGGGGTACGGGTTCCACACACACTGACTCTCACTGGGGTACGGGTCCCACACACACTGACTCTCACTGGGGTACGGGTTCCAAACACACTGACTCTCACTGGGGTACGGGTTCCACACACACTGACTCTCAGTGGGGTACGGGTTCCCCACACACTGACTCTCACTGGGGTACGGGTCCCACACACACTGACTCTCACTGGGGTATGGGTGGGTTCCACACACTGACTCTCAGTGGGGTACGGGTCCCACACACACTGACTCTCACTGGGGTACGGGTCCCACACACACTGGCTCCCTCTGGGGTACGGGTTCCACACACACTGACTCTCACTGGGGTAAAGGTTCCACACACACTGACTCTCACTGGGGTACGGATCCCACACACTCTGACTCTCACTGGGGTACGGGTTCCACACACACTGACTCTCACTGGTGTCCGGGTCCCACACACACTGACTCTCACTGGGGTACGGGTCCCACACACACTGACTCTCACTGGGGTACGGGTCCCACACACTGACTCTCACTGGGGTACGGGTTCCACACACACTGACTCTCACTGGGGTACGGGTTCCACACACACTGACTCTCACTGGGGTATGGGTCCCACACACACCGACTCTCACTGGGATGCGGGTCCCACACACACTGACTCTCACTGGGGTACGGGTTCCACACACACTGACTCTCACTGGGGTACGGATCCCACACACACTGACTCTCACCGGGGTACGGGTTCCACACACACTGACTCTCACTGGGGTACGGGTCCCACAAACACTGACTCTCACTGGGGTACGGGTTCCACACACACTGACTCTCACTGGGGTACGGGTTCCACACACTGACTCTCACTGGGGTACGGGTTCCACACACACTGACTCTCACTGGGGTACGGGTTCCACACACACTGACTCTCACTGGGGTACGGGTTCCACACACTGACTCTCACTGGGGTACGGGTTCCACACACTGACTCTCACTGGGGTACGGGTTCCACACACACTGACACTCACTGGGGTACGGGTTCCACACACACTGACTCTCACTGGGGTACGGGTCCCACACACACTGACTCTCACTGGGGTACGGGTCCCACACACACTGACTCTCACTGGGGTACGGGTCCCACACACTGACTCTCACTGGGGTACGGGTCCCACACACACTGACTCTCACTGGGGTACGGGTCCCACGCACACTGACTCTCACTGGGGTACGGGTTCCACACACACTGACTCTCACTGGGGTACGGGTCCCACACACACTGACTCTCACTGGGGTACGGATTCCACACACACTGACCCTCACTGGGGGATGGGTCCCACACACACTGACTCTCACTGGGGTACGGGTCCCACACGTACTGACTCTCACTGGGGTACGGGTCCCACACACACTGACTCTCACTGGGGTACGGGTTCCACACACACTGACTCTCACTGGGGTACGGGTTCCACACACACTGACTCTCACTGGGGTACGGGTCCCACACGTACTGACTCTCACTGGGGTACGGGTCCCACACACACTGACTCTCACTGGGGTACGGGTCCCACACACACTGACTCTCACTGGGTTACGGGTCCCACACACACTGACTCTCACTGGGGTACGGGTTCCACACACACTGACTCTCACTGGGGTACGGGTTCCACACACACTGACTCTCACTGGGTTACGGGTCCCACACACACTGACTCTCACTGGGGTAGGGTCCCACACACACTGACTCTCACTGGGGTACGGGTTCCACACACACTGACTCTCACTGGGTTACGGGTTCCACACACACTGACTCTCACTGGGGTACGGGTTCCACACACACTGACTCTCACTGGGTTACGGGTCCCACACACACTGACTCTCACTGGGGTATGGGTCCCACACACACTGACTCTCACTGGGGTACGGGTCCCACACGTACTGACTCTCACTGGGGTACGGGTCCCACACGCACAGACTCTCACTGGGGTACGGGTTCCACACACACTGACTCTCACTGGGGTACGGGTCCCACACACACTGACGCTCACTGGGGTACGGGTTCCACACACACTGACTCTCACTGGGGTACGGGTTCCACACACACTGACTCTCACTGGGGTACGGGTTCCACACACACTGACTCTCACTGGGGTACGGGTCCCACACACACTGACTCCCACTGGGGTACGGGTTCCACACACACTGACTCTCACTGGGGTACGGGTTCCACACACACTGACTCTCACTGGGGTACGGGTCCCACACACACTGACTCTCACTGGGGTACGGGTCCCACACACACTGACTCTCACTGGGGTATGGGTCCCACACACACTGACTCTCACTGGGGTACGGGTCCCACACACACAGACTCTCACTGGGGTACGGGTTCCACACACACTGACTCTCACTGGGGTACGGGTCCCACACACACTGACTCTCACTGGGGTACGGGTTCCACACACACTGACTCTCACTGGGGTACGGGTTCCACACACACTGACTCTCACTGGGGTACGGGTTCCACACACACTAACTCTCACTGGGGTACGGGTCCCACACACACTGACTCTCACTGGGGTACGGGTCCCACACACACTGACTCTCACTGGGGTATGGGTCCCACACACACTGACTCTCACTGGGGTACGGGTTCCACACACACTGACTCTCACTGGGGTACGGGTCCCACACACACTGACTCTCACTGGGGTATGGGTCCCACACACACTGACTCTCACTGGGGTACGGGTCCCACACACACTGACTCTCACTGGGGTACGGGTCCCACACACACAGACTCTCACTGGGGTACGGGTTCCACACACACTGACTCTCACTGGGGTACGGGTCCCACACACACTGACTCTCACTGGGGTACGGGTTCCAAACACACTGACTCTCACTGGGGTACGGGTTCCACACACACTGACTCTCACTGGGGTACGGGTTCCCCACACACTGACTCTCACTGGGGTACGGGTTCCACACACACTGACTCTCACTGGGGTACGGGTTCCACACACACTGACTCTCACTGGGGTACGGGTCCCACACACACTGACTCTCACTGGGGTACGGGTTCCACACACACTGACTCTCACTGGGGTACGGGTTCCACACACACTGACTCTCACTGGGGTACGGGTTCCACACACACTAACTCTCACTGGGGTACGGGTCCCACACACACTGACTCTCACTGGGGTACGGGTCCCACACACACGGACTCTCACTGGGGTATGGGTCCCACACACACTGACTCTCACTGGGGTACGGGATCCACACACACTGACTCTCACTGGGTTACGGGTCCCACACACACTGACTCTCACTGGGGTATGGGTCCCACACACACTGACTCTGACTGGGGTACGGGTTCCACACACACTGACTCTCACTGGGTTACGGGTCCCACACACACTGACTCTCACTGGGGTATGGGTCCCACACACACTGACTCTCACTGGGGTACGGGTCCCACACACACAGACTCTCACTGGGGTACGGGTTCCACACACACTGACTCTCACTGGGGTACGGGTCCCACACACACTGACTCTCACTGGGGTACGGGTTCCAAACACACTGACTCTCACTGGGGTACGGGTTCCACACACACTGACTCTCACTGGGGTACGGGTTCCAAACACACTGACTCTCACTGGGGTACGGGTTCCACACACACTGACTCTCACTGGGGTACGGGTCCCACACACACTGACTCTCACTGGGGTACGGGTCCCACACACACTGGCTCCCTCTGGGGTACGGGTTCCACACACACTGACTCTCACTGGGGTAAAGGTTCCACACACACTGACTCTCACTGGGGTACGGGTCCCAAACACTCTGACTCTCACTGGGGTACGGGTTTCACACACACTGACTCTCACTGGGGTACGGATCCCACACACTCTGACTCTCACTGGGGTACGGGTTCCACACACACTGACTCTCACTGGTGTCCGGGTCCCACACACACTGACTCTCACTGGGGTACGGGTCCCACACACACTGACTCTCACTGGGGTACGGGTCCCACACACTGACTCTCACTGGGGTACGGGTTCCACACACACTGACTCTCACTGGGGTACGGGTTCCACACACACTGACTCTCACTGGGGTATGGGTCCCACACACACCGACTCTCACTGGGATGCGGGTCCCACACACACTGACTCTCACTGGGGTACGGGTTCCACACACACTGACTCTCACTGGGGTACGGATCCCACACACACTGACTCTCACCGGGGTACGGGTTCCACACACACTGACTCTCACTGGGGTACGGGTCCCACAAACACTGACTCTCACTGGGGTACGGGTTCCACACACACTGACTCTCACTGGGGTACGGGTTCCACACACTGACTCTCACTGGGGTACGGGTTCCACACACACTGACTCTCACTGGGGTACGGGTTCCACACACACTGACTCTCACTGGGGTACGGGTTCCACACACTGACTCTCACTGGGGTACGGGTTCCACACACTGACTCTCACTGGGGTACGGGTTCCACACACACTGACACTCACTGGGGTACGGGTTCCACACACACTGACTCTCACTGGGGTACGGGTCCCACACACACTGACTCTCACTGGGGTACGGGTCCCACACACACTGACTCTCACTGGGGTACGGGTCCCACACACTGACTCTCACTGGGGTACGGGTCCCACACACACTGACTCTCACTGGGGTACGGGTCCGACGCACACTGACTCTCACTGGGGTACGGGTTCCACACACACTGACTCTCACTGGGGTACGGGTCCCACACACACTGACTCTCACTGGGGTACGGATTCCACACACACTGACTCTCACTGGGGGATGGGTCCCACACACACTGACTCTCACTGGGGTACGGGTCCCACACGTACTGACTCTCACTGGGGTACGGGTCCCACACACACTGACTCTCACTGGGGTACGGGTCCCACACACACTGACTCTCACTGGGTTACGGGTCCCACACACACTGACTCTCACTGGGGTACGGGTTCCACACACACTGACTCTCACTGGGGTACGGGTTCCACACACACTGACTCTCACTGGGGTACGGGTTCCACACACAGTGACTCTCACTGGGTTACGGGACCCACACACACTGACTCTCACTGGGGTAGGGTCCCACACACACTGACTCTCACTGGGGTACGGATCCCACACGTACTGACTCTCACTGGCGTACGGGTCCCACACACACTGACTCTCACTGGGGTACGGGTTCCACACACACTGACTCTCACTGGGGTATGGGTCCCACACACACTGACTCTCACTGGGGTACGGGTCCCACACACACTGACTCTCACTGGGGTACGGGTTCCACACACACTGACTCTCACTGTGTTACGGGTCCCACACACACTGACTCTCACTGGGGTATGGGTCCCACACACACTGACTCTCACTGGGGTACGGGTCCCACACGTACTGACTCTCACTGGGGTACGGGTCCCACACACACAGACTCTCACTGGGGTACGGGTTCCACACACACTGACTCTCACTGGGGTACGGGTCCCACACACACTGACTCTCACTGGGGTACGGGTTCCACACACACTGACTCTCACTGGGGTACGGGTTCCACACACACTGACTCTCACTGGGGTACGGGTTCCACACACACTGACTCTCACTGGGGTACGGGTCCCACACACACTGACTCTCACTGGGGTACGGGTTCCACACACACTGACTCTCACTGGGGTACGGGTTCCACACACACTGACTCTCACTGGGGTACGGGTCCCACACACACTGACTCTCACTGGGGTACGGGTCCCACACACACTGACTCTCACTGGGGTATGGGTCCCACACACACTGACTCTCACTGGGGTACGGGTTCCACACACACTGACTCTCACTGGGTTACGGGTCCCACACACACTGACTCTCACTGGGGTATGGGTCCCACACACACTGACTCTCACTGGGGTACGGGTCCCACACACACTGACTCTCACTGGGGTACGGGTCCCACACACACAGACTCTCACTGGGGTACGGGTTCCACACACACTGACTCTCACTGGGGTACGGGTCCCACACACACAGACTCTCACTGGGGTACGGGTTCCACACACACTGACTCTCACTGGGGTACGGGTCCCACACACACTGACTCTCACTGGGGTACGGGTTCCAAACACACTGACTCTCACTGGGGTACGGGTTCCCCACACACTGACTCTCACTGGGGTACGGGTTCCACACACACTGACTCTCACTGGGGTACGGGTTCCACACACACTGACTCTCACTGGGGTACGGGTCCCACACACACTGACTCTCACTGGGGTACGGGTTCCACACACACTGACTCTCACTGGGGTACGGGTTCCACACACACTGACTCTCACTGGGGTACGGGTTCCACACACACTAACTCTCACTGGGGTACGGGTCCCACACACACTGACTCTCACTGGGGTACGGGTCCCACACACACGGACTCTCACTGGGGTATGGGTCCCACACACACTGACTCTCACTGGGGTACGGGATCCACACACACTGACTCTCACTGGGTTACGGGTCCCACACACACTGACTCTCACTGGGGTATGGGTCCCACACACACTGACTCTCACTGGGGTACGGATTCCACACACACTGACTCTCACTGGGTTACGGGTCCCACACACACTGACTCTCACTGGGGTATGGGTCCCACACACACTGACTCTCACTGGGGTACGGGTCCCACACACACAGACTCTCACTGGGGTACGGGTTCCACACACACTGACTCTCACTGGGGTACGGGTCCCACACACACTGACTCTCACTGGGGTACGGGTTCCAAACACACTGACTCTCACTGGGGTACGGGTTCCACACACACTGACTCTCACTGGGGTACGGGTTCCAAACACACTGACTCTCACTGGGGTACGGGTTCCACACACACTGACTCTCACTGGGGTACGGGTCCCACACACACTGACTCTCACTGGGGTACGGGTCCCACACACACTGGCTCCCTCTGGGGTACGGGTTCCACACACACTGACTCTCACTGGGGTAAAGGTTCCACACACACTGACTCTCACTGGGGTACGGGTCCCAAACACTCTGACTCTCACTGGGGTACGGGTTTCACACACACTGACTCTCACTGGGGTACGGATCCCACACACTCTGACTCTCACTGGGGTACGGGTTCCACACACACTGACTCTCACTGGTGTCCGGGTCCCACACACACTGACTCTCACTGGGGTACGGGTCCCACACACACTGACTCTCACTGGGGTACGGGTCCCACACACTGACTCTCACTGGGGTACGGGTTCCACACACACTGACTCTCACTGGGGTACGGGTTCCACACACACTGACTCTCACTGGGGTATGGGTCCCACACACACCGACTCTCACTGGGATGCGGGTCCCACACACACTGACTCTCACTGGGGTACGGGTTCCACACACACTGACTCTCACTGGGGTACGGATCCCACACACACTGACTCTCACCGGGGTACGGGTTCCACACACACTGACTCTCACTGGGGTACGGGTCCCACAAACACTGACTCTCACTGGGGTACGGGTTCCACACACACTGACTCTCACTGGGGTACGGGTTCCACACACTGACTCTCACTGGGGTACGGGTTCCACACACACTGACTCTCACTGGGGTACGGGTTCCACACACACTGACTCTCACTGGGGTACGGGTTCCACACACTGACTCTCACTGGGGTACGGGTTCCACACACTGACTCTCACTGGGGTACGGGTTCCACACACACTGACACTCACTGGGGTACGGGTTCCACACACACTGACTCTCACTGGGGTACGGGTCCCACACACACTGACTCTCACTGGGGTACGGGTCCCACACACACTGACTCTCACTGGGGTACGGGTCCCACACACTGACTCTCACTGGGGTACGGGTCCCACACACACTGACTCTCACTGGGGTACGGGTCCCACGCACACTGACTCTCACTGGGGTACGGGTTCCACACACACTGACTCTCACTGGGGTACGGGTCCCACACACACTGACTCTCACTGGGGTACGGATTCCACACACACTGACTCTCACTGGGGGATGGGTCCCACACACACTGACTCTCACTGGGGTACGGGTCCCACACGTACTGACTCTCACTGGGGTACGGGTCCCACACACACTGACTCTCACTGGGGTACGGGTCCCACACACACTGACTCTCACTGGGTTACGGGTCCCACACACACTGACTCTCACTGGGGTACGGGTTCCACACACACTGACTCTCACTGGGGTACGGGTTCCACACACACTGACTCTCACTGGGGTACGGGTTCCACACACAGTGACTCTCACTGGGTTACGGGTCCCACACACACTGACTCTCACTGGGGTAGGGTCCCACACACACTGACTCTCACTGGGGTACGGATCCCACACGTACTGACTCTCACTGGCGTACGGGTCCCACACACACTGACTCTCACTGGGGTACGGGTTCCACACACACTGACTCTCACTGGGGTATGGGTCCCACACACACTGACTCTCACTGGGGTACGGGTCCCACACACACTGACTCTCACTGGGGTACGGGTTCCACACACACTGACTCTCACTGTGTTACGGGTCCCACACACACTGACTCTCACTGGGGTATGGGTCCCACACACACTGACTCTCACTGGGGTACGGGTCCCACACGTACTGACTCTCACTGGGGTACGGGTCCCACACACACAGACTCTCACTGGGGTACGGGTTCCACACACACTGACTCTCACTGGGGTACGGGTCCCACACACACTGACTCTCACTGGGGTACGGGTTCCACACACACTGACTCTCACTGGGGTACGGGTTCCACACACACTGACTCTCACTGGGGTACGGGTTCCACACACACTGACTCTCACTGGGGTACGGGTCCCACACACACTGACTCTCACTGGGGTACGGGTTCCACACACACTGACTCTCACTGGGGTACGGGTTCCACACACACTGACTCTCACTGGGGTACGGGTCCCACACACACTGACTCTCACTGGGGTACGGGTCCCACACACACTGACTCTCACTGGGGTATGGGTCCCACACACACTGACTCTCACTGGGGTACGGGTTCCACACACACTGACTCTCACTGGGTTACGGGTCCCACACACACTGACTCTCACTGGGGTATGGGTCCCACACACACTGACTCTCACTGGGGTACGGGTCCCACACACACTGACTCTCACTGGGGTACGGGTCCCACACACACAGACTCTCACTGGGGTACGGGTTCCACACACACTGACTCTCACTGGGGTACGGGTCCCACACACACTGACTCTCACTGGGGTACGGGTTCCACACACACTGACTCTCACTGGGGTACGGGTTCCACACACACTGACTCTCACTGGGGTACGGGTTCCACACACACTGACTCTCACTGGGGTACGGGTCCCACACACACTGACTCTCACTGGGGTACGGGTCCCACACACACTGACTCTCACTGGGGTATGGGTCCCACACACACTGACTCTCACTGGGGTACGGGTTCCACACACACTGACTCTCACTGGGGTACGGGTTCCACACACACTGACTCTCAGTGGGGTACGGGTCCCACACACACTGACTCTCACTGGGTTACGGGTCCCACACACACTGACTCTCACTGGGGTACGGGTTCCACACACACTGACTCTCACTTGGGTACGGGTTCCACACACACTGACTCTCACTGGGTTACGGGTCCCACACACACTGACTCTCACTGGGGTAGGGTCCCACACACACTGACTCTCACTGGGGTACGGGTTCCACACACACTGACTCTCACTGGGTTACGGGTTCCACACACACTGACTCTCACTGGGGTACGGGTTCCACACACACTGACTCTCACTGGGTTACGGGTCCCACACACACTGACTCTCACTGGGGTATGGGTCCCACACACACTGACTCTCACTGGGGTACGGGTCCCACACGTACTGACTCTCACTGGGGTACGGGTCCCACAGACACAGACTCTCACTGGGGTACGGGTTCCACACACACTGACTCTCACTGGGGTACGGGTCCCACACACACTGACTCTCACTGGGGTACGGGTTCCACACACACTGACTCTCACTGGGGTACGGGTTCCACACACACTGACTCTCACTGGGGTACGGGTTCCACACACACTGACTCTCACTGGGGTACGGGTCCCACACACACTGACTCTCACTGGGGTACGGGTTCCACACACACTGACTCTCACTGGGGTACGGGTTCCACACACACTGACTCTCACTGGGGTACGGGTCCCACACACACTGACTCTCACTGGGGTATGGGTCCCACACACACTGACTCTCACTGGGGTACGGGTCCCACACACACAGACTCTCACTGGGGTACGGGTTCCACACACACTGACTCTCACTGGGGTACGGGTCCCACACACACTGACTCTCACTGGGGTACGGGTTCCAAACACACTGACTCTCACTGGGGTACGGGTTCCACACACACTGACTCTCACTGGGGTACGGGTTCCAAACACACTGACTCTCACTGGGGTACGGGTTCCACACACACTGACTCTCACTGGGGTACGGGTCCCACACACACTGACTCTCACTGGGGTACGGGTCCCACACACACTGGCTCCCTCTGGGGTACGGGTTCCACACACACTGACTCTCACTGGGGTAAAGGTTCCACACACACTGACTCTCACTGGGGTACGGGTCCCAAACACTCTGACTCTCACTGGGGTACGGGTTTCACACACACTGACTCTCACTGGGGTACGGATCCCACACACTCTGACTCTCACTGGGGTACGGGTTCCACCCACACTGACTCTCACTGGTGTCCGGGTCCCACACACACTGACTCTCACTGGGGTACGGGTCCCACACACACTGACTCTCACTGGGGTACGGGTCCCACACACTGACTCTCACTGGGGTACGGGTTCCACACACACTGACTCTCACTGGGGTACGGGTTCCACACACACTGACTCTCACTGGGGTATGGGTCCCACACACACCGACTCTCACTGGGATGCGGGTCCCACACACACTGACTCTCACTGGGGTACGGGTTCCACACACACTGACTCTCACTGGGGTACGGATCCCACACACACTGACTCTCACCGGGGTACGGGTTCCACACACACTGACTCTCACTGGGGTACGGGTCCCACAAACACTGACTCTCACTGGGGTACGGGTTCCACACACACTGACTCTCACTGGGGTACGGGTTCCACACACACTGACTCTCACTGGGGTACGGGTTCCACACACACTGACTCTCACTGGGGTACGGGTTCCACACACACTGACTCTCACTGGGGTACGGGTTCCACACACTGACTCTCACTGGGGTACGGGTTCCACACACTGACTCTCACTGGGGTACGGGTTCCACACACACTGACACTCACTGGCGTACGGGTTCCACACACACTGACTCTCACTGGGGTACGGGTCCCACACACACTGACTCTCACTGGGGTACGGGTCCCACACACACTGACTCTCACTGGGGTACGGGTCGCACACACTGACTCTCACTGGGGTACGGGTCCCACACACACTGACTCTCACTGGGGTACGGGTCCCACGCACACTGACTCTCACTGGGGTACGGGTTCCACACACACTGACTCTCACTGGGGTACGGGTCCCACACACACTGACTCTCACTGGGGTACGGATCCCACACACACTGACTCTCACTGGGGGATGGGTCCCACACACACTGACTCTCACTGGGGTACGGGTCCCACACGTACTGACTCTCACTGGGGTACGGGTCCCACACACACTGACTCTCACTGGGGTACGGGTCCCACACACACTGACTCTCACTGGGTTACGGGTCCCACACACACTGACTCTCACTGGGGTACGGGTTCCACACACACTGACTCTCACTGGGGTACGGGTTCCACACACACTGACTCTCACTGGGGTACGGGTTCCACACACACTGACTCTCACTGGGTTACGGGTCCCACACACACTGACTCTCACTGGGGTAGGGTCCCACACACACTGACTCTCACTGGGGTACGGATCCCACACGTACTGACTCTCACTGGCGTACGGGTCCCACACACACTGACTCTCACTGGGGTACGGGTTCCACACACACTGACTCTCACTGGGGTATGGGTCCCACACACACTGACTCTCACTGGGGTACGGGTCCCACACACACTGACTCTCACTGGGGTACGGGTTCCACACACACTGACTCTCACTGTGTTACGGGTCCCACACACACTGACTCTCACTGGGGTATGGGTCCCACACACACTGACTCTCACTGGGGTACGGGTCCCACACGTACTGACTCTCACTGGGGTACGGGTCCCACACACACAGACTCTCACTGGGGTACGGGTTCCACACACACTGACTCTCACTGGGGTACGGGTCCCACACACACTGACTCTCACTGGGGTACGGGTTCCACACACACTGACTCTCACTGGGGTACGGGTTCCACACACACTGACTCTCACTGGGGTACGGGTTCCACACACACTGACTCTCACTGGGGTACGGGTCCCACACACACTGACTCTCACTGGGGTACATGTTCCACACACACTGACTCTCACTGGGGTACGGGTTCCACACACACTGACTCTCACTGGGGTACGGGTCCCACACACACTGACTCTCACTGGGGTACGGGTCCCACACACACTGACTCTCACTGGGGTATGGGTCCCACACACACTGACTCTCACTGGGGTACGGGTTCCACACACACTGACTCTCACTGGGTTACGGGTCCCACACACACTGACTCTCACTGGGGTATGGGTCCCACACACACTGACTCTCACTGGGGTACGGGTCCCACACACACTGACTCTCACTGGGGTACGGGTCCCACACACACAGACTCTCACTGGGGTACGGGTTCCACACACACTGACTCTCACTGGGGTACGGGTCCCACACACACTGACTCTCACTGGGGTACGGGTTCCACACACACTGACTCTCACTGGGGTACGGGTTCCACACACACTGACTCTCACTGGGGTACGGGTTCCACACACACTGACTCTCACTGGGGTACGGGTCCCACACACACTGACTCTCACTGGGGTACGGGTCCCACACACACTGACTCTCACTGGGGTATGGGTCCCACACACACTGACTCTCACTGGGGTACGGGTTCCACACACACTGACTCTCACTGGGGTACGGGTTCCACACACACTGACTCTCAGTGGGGTACGGGTCCCACACACACTGACTCTCACTGGGTTACGGGTCCCACACACACTGACTCTCACTGGGGTACGGGTTCCACACACACTGACTCTCACTGGGGTACGGGTTCCACACACACTGACTCTCACTGGGTTACGGGTCCCACACACACTGACTCTCACTGGGGTAGGGTCCCACACACACTGACTCTCACTGGGGTACGGGTTCCACACACACTGACTCTCACTGGGTTACAGGTTCCACACACACTGACTCTCACTGGGGTACGGGTTCCACACACACTGACTCTCACTGGGTTACGGGTCCCACACACACTGACTCTCACTGGGGTATGGGTCCCACACACACTGACTCTCACTGGGGTACGGGTCCCACACGTACTGACTCTCACTGGGGTACGGGTCCCACACACACTGACTCTCACTGGGGTACGGGTTCCACACACACTGACTCTCACTGGGGTACGGGTTCCACACACACTGACTCTCACTGGGGTACGGGTTCCACACACACTAACTCTCACTGGGGTACGGGTCCCACACACACTGACTCTCACTGGGGTACGGGTCCCACACACACTGGCTCTCACTGGGGTATGGGTCCCACACACACTGACTCTCACTGGGGTACGGGTTCCACACACACTGACTCTCACTGGGTTACGGGTCCCACACACACTGACTCTCACTGGGGTATGGGTCCCACACACACTGACTCTCACTGGGGTACGGGTCCCACACACACTGACTCTCACTGGGGTACGGGTCCCACACACACAGACTCTCACTGGGGTACGGGTTCCACACACACTGACTCTCACTGGGGTACGGGTCCCACACACACTGACTCTCACTGGGGTACGGGTTCCAAACACACTGACTCTCACTGGGGTACGGGTTCCACACACACTGACTCTCACTGGGGTACGGGTTCCCCACACACTGACTCTCACTGGGGTACGGGTTCCACACACACTGACTCTCACTGGGGTACGGGTTCCACACACACTGACTCTCACTGGGGTACGGGTCCCACACACACTGACTCTCACTGGGGTACGGGTTCCACACACACTGACTCTCACTGGGGTACGGGTTCCACACACACTGACTCTCACTGGGGTACGGGTTCCACACACACTGACTCTCACTGGGGTACGGGTCCCACACACACTGACTCTCACTGGGGTACGGGTTCCACACACACTGACTCTCACTGGGTTACGGGTCCCACACACACTGACTCTCACTGGGGTATGGGTCCCACACACACTGACTCTCACTGGGGTACGGGTCCCACACACACTGACTCTCACTGGGGTACGGGTCCCACACACACAGACTCTCACTGGGGTACGGGTTCCACACACACTGACTCTCACTGGGGTACGGGTCCCACACACACTGACTCTCACTGGGGTACGGGTTCCACACACACTGACTCTCACTGGGGTACGGGTTCCACACACACTGACTCTCACTGGGGTACGGGTTCCACACACACTGACTCTCACTGGGGTACGGGTCCCACACACACTGACTCTCACTGGGGTACGGGTCCCACACACACTGACTCTCACTGGGGTACGGGTCCCACACACACTGACTCTCACTGGGGTACGGGTTCCACACACACTGACTCTCACTGGGGTACGGGTTCCACACACACTGACTCTCACTGGGGTACGGGTCCCACACACACTGACTCTCACTGGGGTACGGGTCCCACACACACTGACTCTCACTGGGGTACGGGTTCCACACACACTGACTCTCACTGGGGTACGGGTTCCACACACACTGACTCTCACTGGGTTACGGGTCCCACACACACTGACTCTCACTGGGGTACGGGTCCCACACACACTGACTCTCACTGGGGTACGGGTCCACACACACTGACTCTCACTGGGGTACGGGTCCCACACACACTGACTCTCACTGGGGTACGGGTTCCACACACACTGACTCTCACTGGGGTACGGGTCCCACACACACTGACTCTCACTGGGGTACGGGTCCCACACACACTGACTCTCACTGGGGTACGGGTCCCACACACACTGACTCTCACTGGGGTACGGGTCCCACACACACTGACTCTCACTGGGGTACGGGTCCACACACACTGACTCTCACTGGGGTACGGGTCCACACACACTGACTCTCACTGGGGTACGGGTTCCCACACACACTGACTCTCACTGGGGTACGGGTCCCACACACACTGACTCTCACTGGGGTACGGGTCCCACACACACTGACTCTCACTGGGGTACGGGTCCCACACACACTGACTCTCACTGGGGTACGGGTCCACACACACTGACTCTCACTGGGGTACGGGTTCCCACACACACTGACTCTCACTGGGGTACGGGTCCCACACACACTGACTCTCACTGGGGTACGGGTCCACACACACTGACTCTCACTGGGGTACGGGTCCACACACACTGGGTACGGGTTCCACACACACTGACTCTCACTGGGGTACGGGTTCCACACACACTGACTCTCACTGGGGTACGGGTTCCACACACACTGACTCTCACTGGGGTACGGGTCCCACACACACTGACTCTCACTGGGGTACGGGTTCCACACACACTGACTCTCACTGGGGTACGGGTTCCACACACACTGACTCTCACTGGGGTACGGGTTCCCACACACACTGACTCTCACTGGGGTACGGGTCCCACACACACTGACTCTCACTGGGGTACGGGTTCCACACACACTGACTCTCACTGGGGTACGGGTTCCACACACACTGACTCTCACTGGGGTACGGGTTCCACACACACTATACTCCTCACTGGGGTACGGGTCCCACACACACTGACTCTCACTGGGGTACGGGTCCCACACACACGGACTCTCACTGAGGTATGGGTCCCACACACACTGACTCTCACTGGGGTACGGGATCCACACACACT